>NW_027141201.1:0-184179 GCF_036365525.1 Heterodontus francisci
TAGCTAATGCCCTCCAGACCAGGCAACATCCTGGTAAACTTCCTCTGTACCCTCTCCAAAGCCTCCACGTCCTTCTGGTAGTGTGGTGACCAGAATTACACGCAATATTCTAAGTGCGGCCTAACTAAAGTTCTGTACAGCTGCAGCATGACTTGCCTATTTTTATACTCTGTGCCCCGATCGATGAAGGCAAGTATGCTGTATGCCTTCTTGACTACCTTATCCACCTGCGTTGCCACTTTCAGTGAACTGTGGACCTGTACGCCCAGATCTCTCTGCCTGTCAATAGTCCAAAGGGTTCTGCCATTTACTGTATACTTCCCACCTGCATTAGACCTTCAGAAATGCATTACCTCACATTTGTCCGAATTAAACTCCATCTGCCATTTCTCCGCCCAAGTCTCCAACCGATCTATATCCTGCTGTATCCTCTGACAATCCTCATCACTATCCGCAACTCCACCAACCTTTGTGTCGTCCGCAAACTGACTAATCAGACCAGCGACATTTTCCTCCAAATCATTTATATATCCTACAAACAGCAAAGGTCCCAGCACTGATCCCTGCGGAACACCACTAGTCACATCCCTCCATTCAGAAAAACACCCTTCCACTGCTACCCTCTGTCTTCTATGACTGAGCCAGTTCTGTATCCATCTTGCAGCCAGTTCTGTATCCATTTTGTCTTTCCCTCTCGTGTCACTCCCTCTCTCTCCTTCCATCTCTGCCTCTCACTCTGTCTCTCCATCTGTCTTTCCCTCTCTGTCTCTCCCTCTCTCTCCTTCTATCACTGTCTTTCTCTCTCTCTCCATCTGTCTTTCCCTCTCGGTCTATCCCTCTCTCTACTTCTCTCTCTCTCTGTCTCTCACTCTGTCCCTCCATCTGTCTTTCCCTCTCTGCAACACCCTCTCTCTCCTTCTCTCTCTGTCTCTCTCTCTGTCCCTCCATCTGTTTTTCCCTCCATGTCACTATTTCTCTTTCCTTCTATCGCTGTCTCTCTCTCTCCATCTGTCTTTCCCTCCCTGTCACTCCCTCTCTCTCCTTCTATCTCTGTCTCTCTCACTATCCCTCCATCTGTCCTTCTCTCCCTGTCATTCCTTCTCTCTCCTTCTATCTCTGTCTCTCTCTCTGTCCCTCCATTTGTCTTTCCCTCTCTGTCACTACCACTCTCTCCTTCTATCTTTGTCTTTCTCTCTCTATCCCTCCATCTGTCCTTCCCTCCCTGTCACTCCATCTCTCTCCTTCCATCTCTGACTCTCTCTCTCTGGCTCACCATCTGTCTTTCCCTCTCTGTCTCTCCATCTCTCTCCTTCTCTCTCTCTCTGTCTCTCCATGTGTCTCCACCCCCCGTCACTCCCTCTCTCTCCTTCTATCTCTGTCTCTGCCACTCTCTCTGTCTCTCTCTCTGTCTCTCCATCTGTCTTTCCCTCTCTGTCTCTCCGTCTCTCTCCTTCTATCTCTGTCTCTGCCTCTCTCTGTGTCCCTCCATCTGTCCTTCCCTTTCTGTCTCTCCCTCTCTCTCCTTCTATCTCTGTCTCTGCCTCTCTCTCTGTCTCGCTCTCTCTCTCTCTCTCCAATTGCCTTTCCCTCTCTGTCTCTCCCTCTCTCTCCTTCTCTCCCTGACACTCCCTCTCTCTCCTTCTCTCTCTGTCTCTCTCTCTGTCCCTCTGACTGTCTTTCCCTCCCTGTCACTCCCTCTCGGTCCTTCTATCTCTGTCTCTCTCTCTCTGTCTCTCCATCTGGCTTTCCCTCTCTGTCTCTCCCTGTCTCTCCTTCTATCTCTGTCTCTCTCTCTCTCGCTGTCCCTCCATCTGTCCTTCCCTCCCTGTCACTCCATCTCTCTCCCTGTCTCTCTTTCTCTGTCCCTCCATCTGTCTTTCCCTCCCTAACACTCCCTCTCTCTCCTTCCATCTTCCCCTGTCTCTCTCTGTCTCTCCGTCTGTCTTTCCCTCTCTGTCTCTCCCTCTCTCTCCTTCTATCTCCGTCTCTCTCTCTCTGTCTCTCCGTCTGTCTTTCCCTCCCTGTCTCTCCCTCTCTCTCCTTCTATCTCCGTCTCTCTCTCTCTGTCTCTCCGTCTGTCTTTCCCTCTCTGTCTCTCCCTCTCTCTCCTTCTATCTCCGTCTCTCTCTCTCTGTCTCTCCGTCTGTCTTTCCCTCTCTGTCTCTCCCTCTCTCTCCTTCCATCTCTGTCTCTCTGTTCCTCCATCTGTCTTTCCCTCTCTGTCTTTCCCTCTCTCTCCTATCTCTGTCCCTCTCTCTCTGTCTCCATTTTAAATATTCAGCAAGCTATTCCACTGTGGGAGCCATCACACCCTCATGATATTGTTTGTGGAAATTTCATGCTGGCAAAGACAGGATATATGGTGTAAGTTACATCACAGATCAGCCAAGATCTCATCTGATGCCGGAACAGGAGTGTGGGGTTGAATTGCATCTTCCTCTTCCAGTATCCCCTGTGAAGTATCCTTCTATCTCTTTTAGTCACCCTGTCAGTCCATGTCTCTCTGTTTCTCTTTTTCTGTCTCTCTCTCTCTCTCTGTTCCGGACAGTGTAGAGTGAGATTCACTCTGTATCCACCCCATGATGTTCCTGCCCTGGGAGTGTGTGATGGGACAGTGTAGAGGGAAATTTACTCTGTGTCAAACCCAACCTTGTGCTTGGCTTGGGAATATTTAATGGGACAGTGTAGCTGGAGATTTACTCTGTATCCCTGGAATTTTGAAGGCTCAGGTGTGATTTGATGATTGTTTTCAAGATAATAAGGGAAACTGATAGGGTGGACAGAGAGTAACAATTCCCACTGGCTGCAGAGTCTAGAACATGGGGGCATAGTCTAAAAATATAAACCTAGTCTAAAAACCTTTCAGGAGTGAAATGAAGAAACACTTCAACACACCAGGTGTGGTATCAGTTTGGAACTCTCTTCCACAATCAGCAATTGATGCTGAGACACTTGTTAATTTTTAAATCTGAGTTTGATAGATTTTTGTTAACCAAAGGTATTAAGGGACAAAGATAGGTACATGGAGTTAGATCACACATCAGCCATGAGCTCATTGAATGACAGAACAGGGTTGAGGGGCCAAATGGCCTCCTCCTCTTCCTCTGTCCTACGCCCAATATCCTGCTATCACTCTCTGTGTCTTGGTCTCTGTCTCCCTCTTTGTCTCTCTGTCTGTCTGTCTCTCTCTCCTCTCAGCTGTGGAAATCCACACACATCAGTCAGCCATTTTAGGTTCATTTTCAGTGGCCATTTTATGTTCCCACAACACTGGGACATTTATCGCTGTCTATCCCAAACCATCTCCCTTTGTAGTCTATTTGTGTCCTCCTCACAGCTTATTGTCCCACCTAACCTAGTATCTCTCTCCTTTGCTCCGTCTCACTCACGCACTCTCCCCCCTCTCTCTCCCCCCCCATTTCTCTCTCCCCCCATTTCTCTCTCTCCCCCCCACCCCCCCGCAATCTCTCTTTAAGTGTCCTGTTATCACATCCTTTATTACAGATTCGACCATTTTCCCAATGACTGATGTTAGACGAACAGGTCTTTAGTTCCCCATTTTCTCTCTCCTTCCTTTTGTAAATAGTGGGGTTACATTTGCTACCTTCTAATCTGCCTCTCTCACACTGCCTCTCCCACACTGCCTCTGTCCCTCGCTATCTGTCTTACCCCCTCTCTCTCTCGCTATCTATCCCTCTCTGTCTTTTTCTCTCTCTCGCTCTATCTCTCCCTCTCTCTCTCTACCTCTGTCCATGTCTCAATTTGTGCCTCCCTCACACCATCTCTCCCTCTCTCTCTGTCTCTCTCTAGCTCTCTGTCTGCCTCTCTATGTCTGCCTCACTGTGTCTCCTTCTCTCTCTGTGCCTCTCTCACTCTCTATCTGTCTCTCCCCCAGCTCTCTCTCTCTGTCTCTCCCTCTCTCTCTTTCTCAACCTCTGTCCATGTCTCAATTTGTGCCTCCCTCACACCATCGCTCCCTCTCTGTCTCTCTCTATCTCTCTCTCTGCCTCTCTCTCTCTGCCTCTCTCTCTTCAGCCTCTCCCTCTCTAGCTCTCCCTCTCTCTCGCTGCCTCTGTCCACGTCTCAGTTTGTGTCTCCCCCACACTATCTCTCCCTCCCTCTCTCCCTCCCTCTCTCCCTCCCTCTCTCCCTCCCTCTCTCCCTCCCTCTCTCCCTCCCTCTCTCCCTCCCTCTCTCCCTCCCTCTCTCCCTCCCTCTCTCCCTCCCTCTCTCCCTCCCTCTCTCCCTCCCTCTCTCTCTCTCATTCTCCCTCTCTCCCTCCCTCTCTCCCTCCCTCTCTCCCTCCCTCTCTCCCTCCCTCTCTCACTCCCTCTCTCCCTCCCTCTCTCACTCCCTCTCTCCCTCCCTCTCTCCCTCACTCTCTCCCTCCCTCTCTCTCTCTTTCTCTATCTCAGAGTTACAGCTCAGATGATTAACCTCTTTATCCATGTGTTATGAACACGGGACTTTGTCTCTCTCCCATTTTCTAGGATGTTGCCAGGACTGGAGAATTGTAGCTATGAGGATAGGCAGGGGTTGTTGTCCTTGGAAAAGCGAAGGCCGAGGGGAGATCTGATTGAAATGTACAAAATGTTGAGGGTCCTGGATAGAGTGGAGGTGAAGGGCAGAGAACCATAGCAGAAAGGTCAGTGACGAGGGGGCATAGATTTAAAGTGATTGGCAGAAAAATTAGAGGGGAGTTGAGGAAAATCTTTTTCACCCAGAGGGTCGCGATGGTCTGGAACTCACTGCCTGAAAGGGTAGTTGAGGCAGAGACCCTCAACTCATTCAGAAGGAGTCTGGATCGGCACCTCAAGTGCGGTAAGCTGCAGAGCTCAGACCAAATGCTGGAAGGTGGGATTAGAATAGGTTGATCGTTTTCGGCTGGCACAGAGAGGATGGGCCAAGTGGCCGCTTTCTGTGCCTTAAAATTTCTATGTTGCCCTCGCCAACTCTATTTTTCCCTCTGTTACCCTCTGAATCCCAGTCTCTCCCTCTCTGTTACTCTCTGAATCCCAGTCTCTCCCTCTCTGTTACCCTCTGAATCCCAGTCTCTCCCTCTCTGTTACCCTCTGAATCCCAGACTCTCCCTCTCTGTTACCCTCTGAATTCCAGTCTCTCCCTCTCTGTTACCCTCTGAATCCCAGTCTCTCGCTCTCTGTTACCCTCTGAATTCCAGTCTCTCCCTCTCTGTTACCCTCTGAATCCCAGTCTCTCGCTCTCTGTTACCCTCTGAATCCCAGTCTCTCCCTCTCTGTTACCCTCTGAATCCCAGTCTCTCCCTCTCCGTTACCCTCTGAATCCCATTCTCTCCCCCTCTGTTACTCTCTGAATCCCAGTCTCTCCCTCCATGTTTCCCTCTGAATCCCAGAATCTCCCTCTCTGTTACCCTGTGAATCCCAGTCTCTCCCTCTCTCTTACCCTCTGAGTCCCAGACTCTCCCTCTCTGTTACCCTGTGAATCCCAGACTCTCCCTCTCTGTTACCGTCTGAATCCCAGTCTCTCCCTCTCTGTTTCCCTCTGAATCCCAGACTCTCCCTCTCTGTTACCCTCTGAATCCCAGACTCTCCCTCTCTGTTACCATCTGAATCCCAGTCTCTCCCTCTCTGTTTCCGTCTGAATCCCAGTCTCTCCCTCTCTCTTACCCTCTGAGTCCCAGTCTCTCCCTCTCATTTACCCTCTGAGTCCCAGTCTCTCCCTCTCCGTTACCCTCTGAATCCCAGTCTCTCCCTCTCTCTTACCCTCTGAGTCCCAGTCTCTCCCTCTCCGTTACCCTCTGAATCCCAGTCTCTCCCTCTCCGTTACCCTCTGAATCCCAGTCTCTCCCTCTCTGTTACCTGACCAGAGCTTTATAAATGTTCAGCGCACCCTCTCGGCTTTTGTACTCACTGTATACAGTGTAAATTGTGGTATTCCCCAGGGGTTTTGATTAGGACCACTGATCTTATTGATATATGAATGACTTAGACTGGGGTAAACAGGGCATAACTTCAACATTGTGCCATTTGCAATGTAATAAACAGTGAAGGGAATAGGAGTAGACTTCAGGAGGATAGAGGCAGTCTGGTGAAATGGTCAGACACATAGCAGGTTAACTTCAATGCTGAGAAATGTAAAATGATGCATTTTGGAAGGAAGACTGAGGAGAAGCGATATAAACTAAATGGTACAATGTTAAAATGGGTGCAGGGACAGAGAGATCTGGGATTTCATTTGTGTCACTTTTTACATCTAAAAGATTCAATTTGGGGCTTGCAATCTCTAAGTTGAATTTAGCTTCATCCTGAAAAGTGTTAGCAAACGTGTTGGGAAATGTGTCAAAAGCTGTTTCCATTCAGACATTCCTGCATTGTGGAAGTGTGAGCTGTCTTTGCAGAGACAGGAAATAGAGTTGTTTGAATGGACCTGCAGGTTTTGGTTGATGCAATAAGGTGAGAATTTGAATTGTGTCCCTTCCAGATACACAGAATTGAAGGTATTTACAGAACACCACATGAAGTAGTTTACCAATGTCTGACAAACTTCAAAGACTTCAAACACATGGAAGAAGAGGCGAAGGGAACAATATACAAAACCTGAGACCGTCAGACATCAGCAGGAGGAAAATGAATCTCTTTTTATGGGTTTTAATTTGAAGGCCTGAGCTGATGATTGAAAAAGTAGGAGTTCAAATCCCACGCTGGGCTGTTGTGAATTTGAATTCTATTTTTTCTTTAAAAAAACATAAATCTGGAGTTAAAAAGCCTCTAGGTTGGAATGATTCACTCCTGTCTACTGGTGCAAAGCCTGTGTGTGTCTCAGTTTGCTGTATTTGTTAACAATTTAAGATGTTGTGGTAGAATGCAACATACCCAAGTTTACCAATGACACAAAAATAGGCAGCATTGTAAGCAGTGTAGCTGGAAGCAGAACATTGCAAAGAGATATTAATATCTTAAAGAGATGGGCAAAACTGTGGCAGTTAGATTTCCATGTCAGCAAAAAAAGACTAGAACAGAGTACTTTATAAATGGTGTAAAGCTAGAAATACTGGAGGTTCAAAGAGACTTTGGGGGGTCCATGTCCATTTGAGTGCAGTGTAGATTTACCAGAATGATAACTGGACTCCAAGGGTTAAATTACGAGGTGATATTACACAAACTAGGGATATATTGCCTGGAATTTAGGAGGATCAAGGTAATTTGTTCAAAGCTGTTGAGATATTAAGGGGAACTGATGGGGTAGTTTGGGAGAAACTATTTCAGCAGCTTGGGAACATAGGAACAGGAGTAGGCCATTCAGCCCATCGAGCCTGCTCCGCCATTCAATACGATCCTGGCTGATCATCCACTTCAATGCCTTTTTCCCAGACTGAGTTTCCACAGCCCACTGGGGTAGAGAATTCCAAAGATTCACAACCCTCTGAGTAAAAATCCGCCACTCCAGGCTAAAGGTGGTAGTAGTTTGGAACGTGTCTTCTGCACGCAAACATTGATGCAAAATCAATTGTCATTTTTAAATCGAAGGTTGATCTCATCAAATTCCTTTTGAAAATTGAAATATTCTTCTTTCGCGCTCTGTCCCTGAGGCACTCTGTTTCTGTGTGTGTGTGTGTGTGTGTGTGTTTCTGTGTGTGTTTCTGTGTGTGTGTGTGTGTTTCTGTGTGTGTGTGTTTCTGTGTGTGTGTGTTTCTGTGTGTGTGTGTTTCTGTGTCTGTGTGTGTTTCTGTGTCTGTGTGTGTTTCTGTGTGTGTGTGTTTCTGTGTGTGTGTGTTTCTGTGTGTGTGTTTCTGTGTGTGTGTGTGTGTTTCTGTGTGTCTGTGTGTGTCTATGTCTGTTTCTCTCTCCTCTCTCAGACCCTTTGTAAAGCTCCACATGCATCAGTTTGCCATTTGAAGTCAGCTGCTTTTGGTTTCACCGCATCTGCAGAGGTTACACTTCCTTATGCAGGCTGGTAAGAAACATGTATTCCGCAGTTGGCTCCAATGTTCCCGTGAAAATTTAGATGTTGTGCGTGCCCAGTTTTTTTAACGTGAGCTCTCCCTTGAAATCTTTGAAGAACTTTGAAGACGTGTGCTATTTATTGTGGAACAGGATCTGCGTGGGACATTTGAGGCTGCTGCACGCAGATTTGCAGGAACATTGACCGACACTCTCCATCCCAATCTCTTCCTCTTTCTCTCTGGTACTCTCTCCCCATTGCAATCCTTCCCTCTCTCTCTTATTCTCCATATCTATCCCTGTTCTTTCTCACTGTTACTCTCTCCATCTGGATGGAGGAGGAGAAAGAGAGGCATATACAGAGGCAGCTTTACTCTGTATCAAACCCCACAGTGTACCTGCCCCCTAGTTCTAGACTTCCCCACAAGGGGAACATCCTCCCAGCATCCGCCCTGTAAAGTCCCCTCAGAATCTTGTATGTTTCAATAAGATCACCTCTCATTCTTCTGAACTCCAATGAGTATCGGCCCAACCTGTTCCACCATTCCTCAAAGATAACCCCTTCATCCCAGGAACCAGCCGAGTGAACCTTCTCTGAACTGATTCCAATGCATCCAGGCCTGACCATTTATCCACTTTCAAAGCTGCCAAACACCTTCATATTTCCCCCCTCACTCTGTTTATCCCATCCAATATTTCACACTCCTCCTCTTTAACTACAATCTCTGTATCGTTCCCACTCTTTTATAAAGACGGACACAGAGAATTCATTAAGAACCATGCCCACATCTCCCACCTCCACAGGTAGGAAGAAGGAGGAGAGGCAATCTAAACTAAAGGATATAGTTATAAAGGGGCTAACATTCTCTGCCTCTTCCTTTGCTCTAATATAATCCTTGATTTCTATCATTAACAATGGTTGGAACAATTTACTGAGGTTCTGTCAAAGCTTACTCACATTCTTTATCTGTGTCTCTCTGTCCCAGAGAGATGGTGAAGAAACTATTGATGTGTTTCCTTCAGTTAAGCTTGATGTCAATGTTTCCCCAGGATGTTGACGCTGGGGGATTCAGTGATGGGATAATGCTTTGAATGCCAAGGGGAGGTGGTTGGATTCTCTCTTGATGCAGATGGTCATTGTCTGGCACTTGTGTGACGTGAATGTTACTTGTCACTGGTCGGCCCAAACCTGAATGTTGTCTGGGTCTTGGTGCATGTGGCTCTGGATTGCTTCATTATCCGAGGCAAAATACTGCGGATGCTGGAAATCTGGAAAGCATCGAGCTGAATCACTAACTCTGTTTCTCTCTCCACAGATGCTGCCTGACCTGCTCAGTATTTCCAGCACTTCCTGCTGGGATTTCATTATCTGAGGAGGTGTGAATGGAACTGAACACTGTGCAATCAACAGTGAACATCCCTACTTCTGACCTTACGATGGAGGGCAGGTCATTGAGGAAGCAGCTGAAGATGGATGGGCCGAGGACACTAACCTGAGGAACTCCTGCAGTGATGTCCTGGGACTGAGATGATTGACCTCCAACAACCACAACCATCTTCCTTTGTGCTCGGTATGAGTCCAACCAGCGGATTCCCACTGACTTCAGTTTTACTCGGACTCCTCGATGTCACACTCGGTCAAACGCTGCCTTGATGTTAAGGTCAGTCTCTCTTCCCAGTAGCAGACAGGAGTGAATCGTTCCCTTTGACCCGTTGTACACTGAACAAGCTGTGCTTCTTCACAGCCTGATACAGGACTGTACACGGCCAATTAATGTAGCCCATCAAACACTCCCAGAGCAGGTTCAGCACAGCTTAGGAATAGAGTATAGTTCCTTCAACATTCTCTCTCTGTCTCTCCCTCCTGCTATCTCTGACACGAGGAGAGAGACAGAGGGAGAGAGGGTTAGATATGCAGACAGAGAGAGTGTTGTGGAGAGGGACGAGGTTGGAGAGAGAGAGATTGCGGGGTCGATTGAAAGGGAGAATGTAAGAGAAATTAATTTGATGTAATCCTTCACAAACATTTAAGAGCTAGGTATGGAGACAGAAACATCGGGAGAGATCTCTGTCTCTCTCTCTGTCTCTCCATCTGTCTTTCCCTCCCTGTCACTCCCTCTCTCTCCTTCTATCTCTGTCTCTGCCACTCTCTCTGTCTCTCTCTCTCTGTCTCTCCATCTGTCTTTCCCTCCCTGTCACTCCCTCTCTCTGCTTCTATCTCTGTCTCTGCCACTCTCTCTGTCTCTCTCTCTCTGTCTCTCCATCTGTCTTTCCCTACCTGTCACTCCCTCTCTCTCCTTCTATCTCTGTCTCTCTATCTCTCTGTCCCTCCATCTGTCTTTCCCTCCCTGACACTCCCTCTCTCTCCTTCTATCTGTATCACTGCCTCTCTCTCTCGCTGTCCTCCATCTGTCTTTCCCTCTCTGTCACTCCCTCTCTCTCCTTCTTTCTCTGTCTCTCTCTCTATCCCTCCATCTGTCCGACCTCCCTGTCACTCCATCTCTCTCCTTCCAACACTGCCTCTCTCTCTGTCTGTCTCACCATCTGTCTTTCCCTCTCTGTCTCTCCTTCTCTCTCTCTCTGTCTCTCCATCTGTCCTCACCCACCCCACACTCCCTCCCTCTCCTTCTATCTCTCTCTCTGCCTCTCTCTCTCTCTCTCTCTCTGTCCCTCCAGCTGTCTCCCCCCCGCCCCCCAGTTACTCCCTCTCTCTCCTTCTATCTCTCTCTGCCTCTCTCTCTGCCTCTCTCTCTGCCTCTCTCCCTGCCTCTCTCTCTGCCTCTCTCTCTGTCTCTCTCTCTGTCCCTCCATCTGTCTTTCCCTTTCTGTCACTCCCTCTCTCTTCTTCTATCTCTGTCTCTCTCTCTGCTATCACTGACACTAGGAGAGAGACAGAGGGAGGGAGGGTTCGATATGAAGGCATAGAGAGAGCTGTAGAGAGGGACAAACTTGGAGAGAGAGAGATTGTTGAGGTGGATGAAGAGGATAATGTAAGATATATTAATTTGATGTAATCCTTCACTGCTGTGCACACAAACTTATTTGAGATATGGATGGAGAGAAAGAAAACATCGGGAGGGGGAGAAATGGAGATGAAGTTGGGGCCCAGGCGGACACTTTTGATGATCCAGAAGGAATAGCCTCCATTTTAAATAGTCAGCAAGCTGACTACCCACCCCCCTCCCCCACACCGTCACTCCATCTCTCTCCTTCTACCTCTGTCTCTCTCTCTCTCTCTCTTTCCATCTGTCTTTCCCTCCCTGTCACACCCTCTCTCTCCTTCCATCTCTGCCTCTCTCTCTGTCTCTCCAACTGCCTTTCCCTCTCTGTCTCTCCCTCTCTCTCCTTCTTTCTCTGTCTCTCTCTCTGTCCCTCCATCTGTCTTTCCCTCTCTGTCTCTCCCTCTCTCTCCTTCTATCTCTGTCTCTCTCTCTCTGTCTCTCCATCAGTCTTTCCCTCTCTGTCTCTCCCTCTCTCTCCTTCTCTCTATGTCTCTCTCTTTATCCCTCCATCTGTCCTTCCCTCTATGTCACTCCATTCTCTCCTTCTATCTCTGTCTCTGTCTCTCTCTCTATCCCTCCATCTGTCCTTCCCTCCCTGTCACTCCCTCTCTCTCCGTCCACCTCTGCCTCTCTCTCCCTCTGTCTCTCCATCTGTATTTCCCTCTCTGTCACTCCCTCTCTGTCCTTCTCTCTCTGTTTCTCTCTCTATCCCTCCATCTGTCCTTCCCTCCGTCACTCCCTCTCTGTCCTTCTCTCTCTGTTTCTCTCTCTATCCCTCCATCTGTCCTTCCCTCCGTCACTCCATCTCTCTCCTTCTTTCTCTGTCTCTCTCTCTGTCCCTCCATCTGTCTTTCCCTCCTTGTCACTCCCTCTCTCTCCTTCCATCTTTGCTTCTCTCTCTCTGTCTCTCCAACTGCCTTTGCCTTTGTTTCTCTCCCACTCCCTCCTTCTCTGCCTCTCTCTCTGTCACTCCCTCTCTCTCCTTCTATCGCTGTCTCTCTCTCTATCCCTCTATCCCTCCATCTGTCCTTCCCTCCCTGTCTCTCCATCTCTCTCCTTCTCTCTCTGTCTCTCACTCTGTCCCTCGATCTGTCTTTGGCTCCCTGTCACTCCCTCGCTCTCCTTCTCTCTCTGTCTCTCTCACTCTGTCCCTCCATCTGTCTTTTCCTCCCTGACTCTCACTCTCTCTCCTTCTCTCTCTGTCTCTCTCTCTGTCCCTCCATCTGTCTTTCCCTCTCTGTCACTCCCTCTCTCTCCTTCTTTCTCTGTCTCTCCATCTGTCTTTCCCTCTCTGTCAATCCCTCTCGGTCCTTCTCTATCTGTTTCTCTCTCTATCCCTCCATCTGTCCTTCCTGCCGTCACTCCATCGAGAGGGCTGTGGAGAGGGACAAACTTGGAGAGAGAGCGAGATTGTTGAGTTGGATGAAGAGGATAATGTAAGATATATTAATTTGATTTAATCCTTCACTGCTGTGTGCACAAACATATTTGAGATCGGTATGGAGAGAAAAAAAAACATCGCGAGAGGGAGGAATGTAGATGAGGTTGGGGCCCAGGCGGACACTTTTGATGATCCAGAAGAAATAGCCTCCATTTTAAATATTCAGCCAGCTATTCCACTGTGGGAACCATCACACCCTCATGATATTGTTTGTGGAAATTTCATGCTGGCTTATTGGTTAATTTTTAAACCTGTGATTGATAGATTCTTGTTAACCAAAGGTATTAAGAGATAAGGGGCAAAGGCAGGATATATGGTGTAAGTTTGATCACAGATCAGCCATGATCTCATTGAATGCAGGAACAGAGTTGTGGGGTTAAATTGCATCCTCCTCTTCCAATATCCCCTGTTAAATATCCTTCTTTCTCTGTCAGTCACCCTGTCAGTCCATGTCTCTCTGTTTCTCTTTTTCTCTCTCTCTCTCTATCTCCGTGTTTCGGACAGTGTCGAGTGAGATTCACTCTGTATCCACCCCATGATGTTCCTGCCCTGGGAGTGTGTGATGTGACAGTGTAGAGGGAAATTTACTCTGTCAAACCCAACATTGTGCTTGGCTTGGAAATGTTTAATGGGACAGTGTAGCTGGAGATTTACTGTATCTCCCTGGAATTTAGAAGGTTATGGGGTGATTTGATGAAAGTTTATAAAATAATAAGGGAAACTGATAGGGTGGACTGAGAGTAAATATTCCCACTGGCTGCGGAGTCAGGAATTTGGGGCATAGTCTAAAAATATAAAGAGTGGCCACTTTGACGTCATCCCATCGTGTCGTATGTACATTCTCACATATAGCAGGTATAGCAGCACATATATAACAGGATAGCAGGTAGAACTGTAGTCATAGTATTCAGCTGAAAATTGATCAGTTACATTGTTATTTCAGTCCATATTTACAGTACACACGGTACCTTACTGTTGTAATAAAGTCATATAGTGTCTATTCATCCCACTGGGGCAAAATGTCACTGGCTCAACATTCTCACCAAATACTAAAGCATTCCATAATACAAGACTCACAAATTCAACACAAGTTTCCTTTTCTGAGTCTCGCTGGTCTGTTCTGATTCTCTGAGGGATTACTGATGCTTATCCTCCACATGAGCAGTCGTCCTAATCCCGTGTGCCTGTCCCGCTCCCAAACCCAGAATCCACTTACATTGAGGCAAGTGATACAGGAGCGTCTCAGTGACTGAGGCAGGTGAGTCTTGAGGCTGAGCCGGGCACAGTGAGTGACCCGGGTTAATCCGACACTCCAGGGAATGTTTAAACTGAACTGTACTCTGTATCTAACCCGTGCTGTACCTTCTCTGAGATTGTTCGATGGGGCAGTTCAGACAAGGAGACTCTGATAGGGTAGACAGAGAGTAACTATTCCCACTGGCTGCGGAGTCAGGAACTTGTGGACCGAGTCTAAAAATCTAAATGTAGTCTCAAAACCTTTCAGGAGTGAAATGAAGAAACACTTCAACACACCAGGTGTGGTATCAGTTTGAAACTCTCTTCCACAATCAGCAATTGATGCTGAGACACTTGTAAATTTTTAAATCTGAGAATGATAGATTCTTGTTAACCAAAGGTATTAAGAGATAAAGGGCAAAGGTGGGATATATGATGTTAGTTAGATCACAGATCAGCCCTGATCTCACTGAATGCTGGAACAGGGTCGAGGGGTTAAATTGCCTCCTCATCTTCCTATGTCTGATGTTAAATATCCTTCTTTCACTCTCGGTCACCCTGTCAGTCTGTTTCTCTCTTTCTGTCTCTTACTGTGTCTACTTCGGACAGTGTAGAGTGAGATTCACTCTGTGTCCACCCCATGATGTTCCTGTCCTGGGACTGTTGGATGGGACAGTGTAGAAGGAGCATTACTCTGTATCTAATCCATGCTGTACCTGTCTGGGGAATGTTGATGGGAGAGTGGAAACAGAGAGGGCTGGGACCAGAGAGAGTGGACAATGGTTGTTTCAGACTGGAGGGAGGTATACAGTGGAGGTTTATATTAGGACCACTGATCTTTTTGATATATACTAATGACTTGGACTTGTGTTTACAGGGCATAACTTCAATGTTTGCCAATGTTTGTGTCATCTGCAATGTAATAAACAGGGAAGGGACTAGTAGCAGACTTCAGGAGGATAGAGGCAGTCTGGTGAAATGGAACACACACGAACAAATGAATTAGGAGCAGGAGTAGGCCATTCGGCCCCTCGTGCCTGCTCTGTCATTCAATGGCTGATCTGATTGTGAACTCAACTCCACTTTCCTGTCTGCGTCCCACAACCCTTAGACTTCAGGAGGATAGAGGCAGTCTGGTGAAATGGTCAGACACATAGCAGGTTAACTTCAATGCTGAGAAATGTCAAATGATGCATTTTGGAAGGAAGGCTGAGGAGAAGCGATATAAACTAAATGGTACAATGTTAAAATGGGTGCAGGGGCAGAGAGAACTGGGATTTCATTTGTGTCACTTTTTACATCTAAAAGATTCAATTTGGGGCTTGCAATCTTGTCAGTTGAATTTAGCTTCATCCTGAAAAGTGTTAGCAAACATGTTTGGAAATGTGTCAAAAGCTGTTTCCATTCAGACATTCCTGCATTGTGGAAGTGTGAGCTGTCTTTGCAGAGACAGGAAATAGAGTTGTTTGAATGGACCTGCAGGTTTTAGTTGATGCAATAAGGTGAGAATTTGAATTGTGTCCCTTGCAGATCCACAGAATTGAAGGTATTTACACAACACCACATGAAGTAGTTTACCAATGTCTGACAAACTTCAAAGACTTCAAACACATGGAAGAAGAGGAGAAGGGAACAATATACAAAACCTGAGACAGTCAGACAACAGCAGCAGGAAAATGAATCTCTTTTTATGGGTTTTAATTTGAAGGCCTGAGCTGATGATTGAAAAAGTAGGAGTTGAAATCCCACGCTGGGCTGTTGTGAATTTGAATTCTATTTTTTCTTTCAAAAAACATAAATCTGGAGTTAAAAAGCCTCTTGGTTGGAATGATTCACTCCTGTCTACTAGTGCAAAGCCCGTGTGTGTCTCAGTTTGCTGTATTTATTAATGATTTAAGATGATGAGGTAGAATACAACATACCCAAGTTTACCAATGACACAAAAATAGGCAGCATTGTAAGCAGTGTAGCTGGAAGCATCAAATTACAAAGAGATATTAATATCTTAAATAAATGGGCAAAACTGTGGTAGTTAGATTTCAATGTCAGTAAAAAAAGACGAGAGTACTTTATAAATGGTGTAAAGCTAGAAACACTGGAGGTTGAAAGAGACTTTGGGGGGGTCCATGTCCATTTGAGTGCAGTGTAGATTTACCAGAATGATAACTGGACTCCAAGGGTTAAATTACGAGGTGATATTACACAAACTAGGGATTTATTGCCTGGAATTTAGGAGGATCAAGGTGATTTGTTCAAAGATGTTGAGATATTAAGGGGAACTGATGGCATAGTTTGGGAGAAACTATTTCAGCAGCTTGGGAACATAGGAACAGGAGTAGGCCATTCAGCCCATCGAGCCTGCTCTGCCATTCAATACGATCATGGCTGATCATCCACTTCAATGCCTTTTTCCCAGACTGAGCTTCCACAGCCCACTGGGGTAGAGAATTCCAAAGATTCACAACCCTCTGAGCAAAGACATTTCTCCCCATCTCTGACCTAAGTGGCTTCCCCCTTATTTTGAAATTGTGTCCCCTGGTTCTAGACTCCCGAACCAAAGGAGACATCTTACCTGCATCTAACCTGTCTATCCCTTTAAGTATTTAGTATGTTTCAATAAGATCACCTCTCATTCTTCTAAACTCCAATGAGTATAGGCCCAACCTGTTCAACCATTCCTCATAAGACAACCCCTTCATCCCAGGAATCAGCCGAGTGAACCTTCTCTGAACTGGTTCCAATGCATCCAGGCCTGACCATTTATCCACTTTGAAAGTTGCCAAACACCTTAATATTTCCCTCTCACTCTGTTTATCCCTCCAATATTTCACACTCCTCCTCTTTAACTACAATATCTGCATCGTTCCCCCTCTTTTATAAAGAGGGAGACAAAGTATTCATTAAGAACCATGCCCACATCTCCCACCTCCATACACACATTCCCTTTTTGGTCCCTAATACTCTATCCTTATTTATCCTCTTGCTCTTCATGTATTTATAAAGCATCTTTGTGATTTCTTTGATTTAATGGTAATATTATTTTCCGGCCATTTCTTTGCTCTCCTAATTTGCTTTTTCATTTCACCCTTGAACTTTCTACACTCCTCTCAGCTTTCTGTTGTATTGAGCTCTCGGTATCTGACATAAGCTTCCCTCTTGTGCCTTATCGTACCCGGTTTGATCCTTGACATCCAAGGGGCTCTAGATTTGGGAGTCCCACCCTGTTTGTCTTTGTGTGAACATATTTGATATCAACCCTCAGTAACTCTCACTGCTCTGACACTGATTGACCTTCAAGTAGCTGTTTCCAGTCCACTTTGCTAAAATCCCCCATCCCTGGATCCACCATCCCCTCTGCTCCCTACAAAGGACTCTCACATCTTTCCTAAAGTGTGGTCACCAGAATTGGATGCAGTGTTCTGGTCGTGGCCTAACCAGAGGTTTATAAACATACAGCATAACCTTCATGCTTTTGTACTCAAAATCTCTATTTATGAAGCCCAAGATCCCATATGCTTTGCTGACTACTTTCTCAATATGTCCTGCCACCTTCAAAGATGTATGTACATGTATCCCCAGGTCTCTCTGTCCCTGCACACTCCCTAGAACTGGGCCATTATGTCTATATTCCCTCTCCCTATCCCTTCTGCCCATCTCACATTTCCCTGTATTAAATTCCTTCTGCCACTTGTCTGCCCATTCTGCTCACCTATCGATGTCCTGTTGTAGTCGATTGATGTCATCAACACTGTTTACATCTCCTCCAAGTTTGTCATCTCCCCCTCTATCTCCCTCTCTCCCCTCTATCTCCCTCTCTCCCCCATCTATTTCCCTCTCCCCCCTCTATCTCCCTCTCTCCCCCCTCTATCTCTCTCTCCCCCCTCGATCTCTCTCAACCCCCTCTATCTCTCTCACCCCCCTCTATCTCTCTCTCCCCCTCTATCTCTCTCTCCCCCTCTATCTCTCTCTCCCCTCTCTATCTCTCTCTCCTCCCACTATCTCTCTCTCCCCCCACTATCTCTCTCTCCCCCCACTATCTCTCTCTACCCCCACTATCTCTCTCTACCCCCACTATCTCTCTCTACCCCCACTATCTCTCTCTCCCCCCACTATCTCTCTCTCCCCCCACTATCTCTCTCTCCCCCCACTATCTCTATCTCCGCCCACTATCTCTCTCTCCCCCCAGTATATCTCTCTCCCCCCACTATATCTCTCTCCCCCCACTATCTCTCTCTCCCCCCACTATCTCTCTCTCCCCCCACTATCTCTCTCTCCCCCCCACTATATCTCTCACCCCCCACTATCTCTCTCTCCCCGCTCTATCACTCTCTCCCCGCTCTATCACTCTCTCCCCGCTCTATCACTCTCTCCCCGCTCTATCACTCTCACCCCGCTCTATCATTCTCTCCCCGCTCTATCATTCTCTCCCCGCTCTATCATTCTCTCGCCGCTCTATCATTCTTTCCCCGCTCCATCTCCCTCTCCCCGCTCCATCTCCCTCTCCCCGCTCCATCTCCCTCTCCCCGCTCCATCTCCCTCTGCCCGCTCCATCTCCCTCTGCCCGCTCCATCTCCCTCTTCCCGCTCCATCTCCCTCTGCCCGCTCCATCTCCCTCTGCCCGCTCCATCTCCCTCTGCCCGCTCCATCTCCCTCTCCCCGCTCCATCTCCCTCTCCCCGCTCCATCTCCCTCTCCCCGCTCCATCTCCCTCTCCCCGCTCTATCTCCCTCTCCCCGCTCTATCTCTCTCTCCCCGCTCTGTCTCTCTCTCCCCGCTCTGTCTCTCTCTCTCCACCTCTATCTCTCTCTCTCCACCTCTATCTCTCTTCCCCCTCTAACTCTCTTCCCCCTCTCTGTCCCTCCATCTGTCTTTCCCTCTCTGTCACTCCCTCTCTCTCCTTCTATCTCTGTCTCTCTCTCTCCATCCCTCCATCTGTCCTTCCCTCTCTGTCACTCCAACTCTCTCCTTCCATCTCTGCCTCTCTCTCTGTCCCTCCATCTGTCCTTCCCTACCAGACACTCCCTCTCTCTCCTTCCATCTCTGCCTCTCTCTCTGTCTTTCCATCTTTCTTTCCCTCTCTGTCTCACTCTCCCTCCTTCCATCTCTGCCTCTCTCTCTCTCAGTCTTTCCATCTGTCTTTCCCTCCCTGTCACTCCCTCTCTCTCCTTCTATCTCTGTCTCTCGTTCTCTGTCTCTCCATCTGTCCTTCCCTCCATGTCACTCCATCTCTCTCCTCTCTCTGTCTCTCACTCTGTCCCTCCATCTGTCTTTCCCTCCCTGTCACTCCATCTCTCTCCTTCCATCTCTGCGTCTCTCTCTCTCTCTGTCTCTCCAACTGCCTTTCCCTCTCTGGTTGACTAACAGGAAGCAGAGAGTGGGGATAAATGAGTGCTCTTCTGGTTGACAATCAGTCACTAGTGGTGTGCCTCAGGGATCGGTGTTGGGACCCCAATTATTTACAATTTATATCGATGATTTGGAGTTGGGGACCACGTGTAGGTTGTTAAAGTTTGCAGATGACACTAAGATGAGTGGCAGAGCAAAGTGTGCAGATGACTGTGAAACTTTGCAGAGGAACATAGATACATTGAGTGAGTGGGCAAAGGTCTGGCAGATGGAATACAATGTTAATAAATGTGAAGTTATTCATTTCGGTAGGAGAAACAGTAAAAAGGATTATTACTTGAATGGTAAAAAGTTGCAGCATGCTGCTATGCAGAGGGACCTGGGTGTCCTTGTGCATGAATCGCAAAAGGTTGGTCTGCAGGTACAGCAAGTAATTAGGAAGGCAAATGGAATTTTGTCCTTCATTGCGAAAGGGATTGAGTTTAAAAGCAGAGAGGTTATGTTGCAGCTGTATAAAGGTACTGGTGAGGCCGCACCTGGAGTACTGTGTGCAGTTTTGGTCTCCTGACTTGAGAAAGGATGTACTGGCACTGGAGAGGGTGCAGAGGAGGTTCACTAGGTTGATTCCAGAGTTGAGGGGGTTGGCTTATGAGGAGAGACTGAGCAGATTGGGATTATATTCATTGGAGTTCAGAAGAATGAGGGGGGATCTTATAGAAACTGAAATTGAAATATTCTTCTGTCACTCTCTGTCCCTTGGGCAGTCTGTTTGTGTGTGTGTCTGTGCATGTCGGTCTCTGTGTGTCTGTGTGTCTCTGTGTGTCTGTGCATGTCGGTCTGTGTGTGTGTGGTTCTCTGTGTGTGTGGTTCTCTGTGTGCATGTGTGTTTCTCTGTGTGTGTGTGTGGTTCTGTGTGTGTGGTTCTCTGTGTGCATGTGTGTTTCTCTGTGTGTGTGTCTGTGTCTATGCCTGTTTCTCTCTCCTCTCTCAGAACCTCAGTAAAACTCCACATACATCAATTTGCTATTTTAATTTGGCTGCTTTTGGTGATACCACAACTGCAGAGGGTGCACTTCCTTCTGCAGGCTGGTAGGAAACCCATATCCCGCTCTTTAACGGCATATTCTGTCTGCTTTGTATACTAAATTGATTAATCCCTAATAATTGATCAAATCTGACATTGATTACTGTTTGAAAGTCTGCAGGTTTACTTTCCTCCCAGGGCTGATTAAAAGTTCGAGTTTACCTCAGTGTTTTGGAAATATCAAACCCTGATCCCACACCCAGTAAAGTATTTTACATGATGGGACGCTGCAAATGTTGTTATACTCAGTGCGCACGGTACCTTCATGTTGTAATAAGATGTTATAATCTCTATTCAGATAACTCTCATGCCACAGGGGCAAAATTTCACTGGGTCAACATTCTGACCAAACACTAAAACATTACAGAAAGCGAAGCTCACAAATTCAACACAAGTTTCCTTTTCTGTGTCTCGCTGGTCTGTTCTGATTTTCTGTTGGGTGACATCAGCCTAGATTTTGTGTTCGGACCTGAACCCACAAACGTATAACTCAGAGGCAGGATTATTACCCACTGAGCTACAGCTGGCTCCAATGTTCCCAGAAAATTTAGTTGTTCTGCACGGCAAGTTTTTTTTGTCCCACGTGCAGTCCCTTTAAATTTTTAAGAATCTTCGAAGACGTGTGTTATTTATCAGGGAACAGGACCTGCGTGGTACCTTCCAGGCTGCTGCACACAGCTTTGCAGGAACACTGACCGACACTCACCATCCCAATCTCTTCCTCTCTGGTAATCTCTCCCCATTGCTATCCTTCCCTCTGTCTGTTATTCTCTCTCTATATCTATCCCTGTCTTTCTCACTGTTACTCTCTCCATCTGGATGGAGGAGGAGAAAGAGAGGCATAAATAGAGGCAGCTTTACTTGGTATCTAACCCCACACTGTACCTGTCCTGCAAGTGTTTTATAGAACAGAGAGGACAGAGATTTGCTCTGCAGATAACTCCATTCTGTACTTGGCTTGGCAGCATTTGAAGGGACAGTTTAGACGGAGCTTTACTCTGTATCCCTGGAATTTTGAAGTGTAAGGGGTGTTTATTTCAGTTTAGTTTAGAGATGCAGCACTTATACAGGCCCTTCGGCCCGCCCAGTCTGTGCCGGCCATCAACCACCCATTTTATACTAATCCTTTCAGGCAATGAGTTCCAGACACCCACCAGCCACTGGGTGAAGAAACTATTGATGTGTTTCGTTCTGTTAAGTTTGATGTCAATGTTTCCCCAGGATGTTGATGCTGGGGGATTCAGCGATGGGATAATGCTTTGAATGCCAAGGGGAGGTGGTTGGATTCTCTCTTGTTGCAGATGGTCATAGTCTGGCACTTGTGTGACGTGAATGTTACTTGTCACTGGTCGGCCCAAACCTGAATGTTGTCCGGGTCTTGGTGCATGTGGCTCTGGATTGCTTCATTATCTGAGGCAAAATACTGTGGATGCTGGAAATCTGGAAAGCATCGAGCTGAATCACTAGCTCTGTTTCTCTCTCCACAGATGCTGCGTGACCTGCTCAGTATTTAAAGCACTTTCTGCTGGGATCTCAGCTGAAGATGGTTGGGCTGAGGACACGACCCTGATAAACCCCTGCAGTGATGTCCTGGGACTGAGATGATTGACTTCCAACAACCAAAACCATCTTCCTTTGTGCTCGGTATGATTCCAACCAGTGGAGAGATTTCCCCCGATTCCCACTGACTTCAGTTTTACTCGGGCTCCTCGATGTCACACTCGGTCAAACGCTGCCTTGATGTTAAGGTCAGTCTCTCTTCCCAGTAGCAGACAGGAGTGAATCGTTCCCTTTGACCCGTTGTACACTGAACAAGCTGTGCTTCTTCACAGCCTGATACAGGACTGTACACGGCCGATTAATGTAGCCCATCAAACACTCCCAGAGCAGGTTCAGCACAGCTTAGGAACAGAGTACAGTTCCTTCAACATTCTCTCGCTGTCTCTCCCTCCTGCTATCTCTGACATTAGGAGAGAGACAGAGGGAGAGAGGGTTAGATATGAAGGCAGAGAGAGGGCTGTAGAGAGGGACAAATTTGGAGAGAGAGAGGTTGTTGAGGTGGATGAAAAGGATAATGTAAGATATATTAATTTGATTTAATCCTTCACTGCTGTGTACATAAACATATAAGAGATAGATATGGAGAGAAAAAAACATCGGGAGAGGGGGAAATGTAGATGAAGTTGGGGCCCAGGCAGATACTTTTGATGATCCAGAAGGAATAGCCTCCATTTTAAACATCCAGCAAGCTATTCCACTGTGGGAGCCATCACACCCAAACAGACATAGACACACACACACACACACAAACACCCGCACAATGATATTGGTTGTGCAAATTTCATGCTGGTTTATCGGTTAATTTTTAAATCTGTGATTGATAGATTCTTGTTAACCAAAGGTATTAAGAGATAAGGGGCAAAGGCAGGATATATGGTGTAAGTTACATCACAGATCAGCCAAGATCTCATTTGATGCCGGAACAGGGCTGTGTGGTTGAATTGCATCTTCCTCTTCCAGTATCCCCTGTGAAGTATCCTTCCATCTCTTTTAGTCACCCTGTCAGTCCATGTCTCTCTGTTTCTCTTTTTCTGTCTCTCTCTCTCTCTGTCTCTATCGGACAGTGTAGAGTGAGATTCACTCTGTATCCACCCCATGATGTTCCTGCCCTGGGAGTGTGTGATGGGACAGTGCAGAGGGAAATTTACTCTGTGTCAAACCCAACATTGTGCTTGGCTTGGGAATATTTAATGGGACAGTGTAGCTGGAGATTTACTGTGTATCCCTGGAATTTTGAAGGCTCAGGTGTGATTTGATGATTGTTTTCAAGATAATAAGGGAAACTGATAGGGTAGACAGAGAGTAACAATTCCCACTGGCTGCAGAGTCTAGAACATGGGGGCATAGTCTAAAAATATAAACCTCGTCTAAAAACCTTTCAGGAGTGAAATGAAGAAACACTTCAACACACCAGGTGTGGTATCAGTTTGAAACTCTCTTCCACAAACAGCAATTGATGCTGAGACACTTGTTAATTTTTAAATCTGAGTTTGATAGATTTTTGTTAACCAAAGGTATTAAGGGACAAAGATAGGTACATGGGGTTAGATCACACATCAGCCATGAGCTCATTGAATGACAGAACAAGTTTGAGGGGCCAAATGGCCTCCTCCTCTTCCTCTGTCTTACGACAAGTATCCTGCTATCACTCTCTGTGTCTTGGTCTCTGTCTCCCTCTTTGTCTCTCTTTCTGTCTGTCTGTCTGTCTCTCTCTCTCCTCTCATCTGTGGAAATCCACACACATCAGTCAGCCATTTTAGGTTCATTTTCAGTGGCCATTTTATGTCACCACAACACTGGGACATTTATCGCTGTCTATCCCAAACCATCTCTCTTTGTAGTCTATTTGTGTTCTCCTCACAGCTTATTGTCCCACCTAACCTCGTATCTCTCTCCGTTGCTCCGTCTCACTCACACACTCTCCCCCATCTCTCTCCCCCCCCCATTTCTCTCTCCCCACATTTCTCTCTCCCCCCACCCCCTGCAATCTCTCTTTAAGTGTCCTGTTATCACATCCTTTATTATAGATTCGAACATTTTCCCTATGACTGATGTTAGACGAACAGGTCTTTAGTTCCCCATTTTCTCTCTCCTTCCTTTTGTAAATAGTGGGGTGACATTTGCTACGTTCTAATCTGCCTCTCTCACACTGCCTCTCTCACACTGCCTCTGTACCTCGCTATCTCTCTTATCCCCCTCTCTCTCTCGCTATCTCTCCCTCTCTGTCTTTTTCTCTCTCTCGCTCTATCTCTCCCTCTCTCTCTCTACCTCTGTCCATGTCTCCATTTGTGCCTCCCTCACACCATCTCTCCCTCTCTCTCTGTCTCTCTCTCGCTCTCTGTCTGCCTCTCTATGTCTGCCTCTCTGTGTCTCCTTCTCTCTCTGTGCCTCTCTCACTCTCTATCTGTCTCTCCCCCAGCTCTCTCTCTCTGTCTCTCCCTCTCTCTCTTTCTCAACCTCTGTCCATGTCTCAATTTGTGCCTCCCTCACACCATCGCTCCCTCTCTCTCTGCCTCTCTCTCTCTCTCTGCCTCTCTCTCTCTCTCTGCCTCTCTCTCTCTGCCTCTCCCTCTCTATCTCTCCCTCTCTCTCTTTCGCTGCCTCTGTCCACGTCTCAGTTTGTGTCTCCCCCACACCATCTCTCCCTCCCTCTCTCCCTCCCCCTCTCTCTCTCTTTCTCCCTCTCTCCCTCCCTCTCTGTCTCTGTCTCAGAGTTACAGCTCAGATGATTAACCTCTTTATCCATGTGTTATGAACACGGGACTTTGTCTAGGATGTTGCCAGGACTGGAGAATTGTAGCTATGAGGATAGGCAGGGGTTGTTGTCCTTGGAACAGAGAAGGCTGAGGGGAGATCTGATTGAAATGTACAAAATGTTGAGGGTCCTGGATGGAGTGGAGGTGAAGGGCAGAGAACCATCGCAGAAAGATCAGTGACGAGGGGGCATAGATTTAAAGTGATTGGTAGAAAAATTAGAGGGGAGTTGAGGAAAATCTTTTTCACCCAGAGGGTCGTGATGGTCTGGAACTCACTGCCTGAAAGGGTAGTTGAGGCAGAGACCCTCAACTCATTCAGAAGGCGTCTGCATAGGCACCTCAAGTGCGGTAAGCTGCAGTGCTCGGACCAAATGCTGGAAGGTGGGATGAGAATAGGTTGATCGTTTTTCGGCTGGCACAGAGAGAATGGGTGACAAACTTCAAAGACTTCAAACACATGGAAGAAGAGGCGAAGGGAACAATATACAAAACCTGAGACCGTCAGACATCAGCAGGAGGAAAATGAATCTCTTTTTATGGGTTTTAATTTGAAGGCCTGAGCTGATGATTGAAAAAGTAGGAGTTCAAATCCCACACAGGGCTGTTGTGAATTTGAATTCTATTTTTTCTTTAAAAAAACATAAATCTGGAGTTAAAAAGCCTCTAGGTTGGAATGATTCACTCCTGTCTACTGGTGCAAAGCCTGTGTGTGTCTCAGTTTGCTGTATTTGTTAACAATTTAAGATGTTGTGGTAGAATGCAACATACCCAAGTTTACCAATGACACAAAAATAGGCAGCATTGTAAGCAGTGTAGCTGGAAGCAGAACATTGCAAAGAGATATTAATATCTTAAAGAGATGGGCAAAACTGTGGCAGTTAGATTTCCATGTCAGCAAAAAAAGACTAGAACAGAGTACTTTATAAATGGTGTAAAGCTAGAAATACTGGAGGTTCAAAGAGACTTTGGGGGGTCCATGTCCATTTGAGTGCAGTGTAGATTTACCAGAATGATAACTGGACTCCAAGGGTTAAATTACGAGGTGATATTACACAAACTAGGGATATATTGCCTGGAATTTAGGAGGATCAAGGTAATTTGTTCAAAGCTGTTGAGATATTAAGGGGAACTGATGGGGTAGTTTGGGAGAAACTATTTCAGCAGCTTGGGAACATAGGAACAGGAGTAGGCCATTCAGCCCATCGAGCCTGCTCCGCCATTCAATACGATCCTGGCTGATCATCCACTTCAATGCCTTTTTCCCAGACTGAGTTTCCACAGCCCACTGGGGTAGAGAATTCCAAAGATTCACGACACTCTGAGTAAAAATCCGCCACTCCAGGCTAAAGGTGGTAGTAGTTTGGAACGTGTCTTCTGCACGCAAACATTGATGCAAAATCAATTGTCATTTTTAAATCGAAGTTTGATCTCATCAAATTCCTTTTGAAAATTGAAATATTCTTCTTTCGCGCTCTGTCCCTGAGGCACTCTGTTTCTGTGTGTGTGTGTGTTTCTGTGTGTGTTTCTGTGTGTGTGTGTGTTTCTGTGTGTGTGTTTCTGTGTGTGTGTGTGTGTTTCTGTGTGTGTGTTTCTGTGTGTGTGTTTCTGTGTGTGTTTCTGTGTGTGTGTGTTTCTGTGTGTGTGTGTTTCTGTGTGTGTGTGTTTCTGTGTGTCTGTGTGTTTCTGTGTGTGTGTTTCTGTGTGTTTCTCTGTGTGTGTGTGTGTGTTTCTGTGTGTTTGTGTGTGTGTGTCTGTGTGTGTGTTTCTGTGTGTGTGTGTCTGTGTGTGTGTGTTTCTGTGTCTGTGTGTTTCTGTGTCTGTGTGTTTCTGTGTGTGTGTGTTTCTGTGTGTGTGTTTCTCTGTGTGTGTGTGTGTTTCTGTGTGTGTGTGTTTCTCTGTGTGTGTGTGTGTTTCTGTGTGTGTGTTTCTGTGTGTTTCTCTGTGTGTGTGTGTGTGTTTCTGTGTGTTTGTGTGTGTGTGTGTGTGTGTCTGTGTTTCTGTGTGTGTTTCTGTGTGTGTGTGTGTGTGTGTGTCTGTGTTTCTGTGTGTGTTTCTGTGTGTGTGTGTTTCTGTGTGTGTGTGTTTCTGTGTGTCTGTGTGTGTCTATGTCTGTTTCTCTCTCCTCTCTCAGACCCTTTATAAAGCTCCACATACATCAGTTTGCCATTTGAAGTCAGCTGCTTTTGGTTTCACCGCATCTGCAGAGGTTACACTTCCTTATGCAGGCTGGTAAGAAACATGTATTCCGCAGTTGGCTCCAATGTTCCCATGAAAATTTAGATGTTGTGCGTGCCCAGTTTTTTTAACGTGAGCTCTCCCTTGAAATCTTTGAAGAATCTTTGAAGACGTGTGCTATTTATTGTGGAACAGGATCTGCGTGGGACCTTTGAGGCTGCTGCACGCAGATTTGCAGGAACATTGACCGACACTCTCCATCCCAATCTCTTCCTCTTTCTCTCTGGTACTCTCTCCCCATTGCAATCCTTCCCTCTCTCTCTTATTCTCCATATCTATCCCTGTTCTTTCTCACTGTTACTCTCTCCATCTGGATGGAGGAGGAGAAAGAGAGGCATATACAGAGGCAGCTTTACTCTGTATCAAACCCCACAGTGTACCTGCCCCCTAGTTCTCGACTTCCCCACAAGGGGAACATCCTCCCAGCATCCGCCCTGTAAAGTCCCCTCAGAATCTTGTATGTTTCAATAAGATCACCTCTCATTCTTCTAAACTCCAATGAGTATAGGCCCAACCTGTTCCACCATTCCTCAAAGATAACCCCTTCATCCCAGGAATCAGCCGAGTGAACCTTCTCTGAACTGATTCCAATGCATCCAGGCCTGACCATTTATCCACTTTCAAAGCTGCCAAACACCTTCATATTTCCCCCCTCACTCTGTTTATCCCATCCAATATTTCACACTCCTCCTCTTTAACTACAATCTCTGTATCGTTCCCACTCTTTTATAAAGACGGACACAGAGAATTCATTAAGAACCATTCCCACATCTCCCACCTCCACAGGTAGGAAGAAGGAGGAGAGGCAATCTAAACTAAAGGATATAGTTATAAAGGGGCTAACATTCTCTGCCTCTTCCTTTGCTCGAATATAATCCTTGATTTCTATCATTAGCAATGGTTGGAACAATTTACTGAGGTTCTGTCAAAGCTTACTCACATTCTTTATCTGTGTCTCTCTGTCCCAGAGAGATGGTGAAGAAACTATTGATGTGTTTCGTTCTGTTAAGTTTGATGTCAATGTTTCCCCAGGATGTTGACGCTGGGGGATTCAGCGATGGGATAATGCTTTGAATGCCAAGGGGAGGTGGTTGGATTCTCTCTTGATGCAGATGGTCATTGTCTGGCACTTGTGTGACGTGAATGTTACTTGTCACTGGTCGGCCCAAACCTGAATGTTGTCCGGGTCTCGGTGCATGTGGCTCTGGATTGCTTCATTATCTGAGGCAAAATACTGCGGATGCTGGAAATCTGGAAAGCATCGAGCTGAATCACTAACTCTGTTTCTCTCTCCACAGATGCTGCCTGACCTGCTCAGTATTTCCAGCACTTCCTGCTGGGATTTCATTATCTGAGGAGGTGTGAATGGAACTGAACACTGTGCAATCAACAGTGAACATCCCTACTTCTGACCTTACGATGGAGGGCAGGTCATTGAGGAAGCAGCTGAAGATGGATGGGCCGAGGACACTAACCTGAGGAACTCCTGCAGTGATGTCCTGGGACTGAGATGATTGACTTCCAACAACCACAACCATCTTCCTTTGTGCTCGGTATGAGTCCAACCAGCGGATTCCCACTGACTTCAGTTTTACTCGGGCTCCTCGATGTCACACTCGGTCAAACGCTGCCTTGATGTTCAGGTCAGTCTCTCTTCCCAGTAGCAGACAGGAGTGAATCGTCCCCTTTGACCCGTTGTACACTGAACAAGCTGTGCTTCTTCACAGCCTGATACAGGACTGTACACGGCCGATTAATGTAGCCCATCAAACACTCCCAGAGCAGGTTCAGCACAGCTTAGGAATAGAGTATAGTTCCTTCAACATTCTCTCTCTGTCTTCCTCTCTCTGTCTCTCCCTCCTGCTATCTCTGACACGAGGAGAGAGACAGAGGGAGAGAGGGTTAGATATGGAGACAGAGAGAGTGTTGTGGAGAGGGACAAGGTTGGAGAGAGAGAGATTGTGGGGTCGATTGAAAGGGAGAATGTAAGAGAAATTAATTTGATGTAATCCTTCGCTGCTGTGTGCACAAACATTTAAGAGATAGGTATGGAGACAGAAACATCGGGAGAGATCTCTGTCTCTCTCTCTGTCTCTCCATCTGTCCTTCCCTCCCTGTCTCTCCCTCTCTCTCCTTCTATCTCTGTCTCTCCCTCTGTTCACCATCTGTATTTCCCTCTCTGTCACTCACTCTCTCATACTGTCCCTGTCTCTCTCTCTCTCTATCCCTCCATCCATCCTTCCCTCCCTGTCAATCCATCTCTCTCCTTCTATCTCTGTCTCTCACTCTGTCCCTCCGTCTATATTTCCCTCTCTGTCACTCACTCTCTCATACTGTCCCTGTCTCTCTGTCTCCCTCTCTGTCCCTCCATCTGTCTTTCCCTCTCTGTCTCTCCCTCTCTCTCCTTTTATCTCTCTCTCTCTCTATCCCTCCATCTGTCTTTCCCTCCCTGTCACACCCTCTCTCTCCTTCCATCTCTGCCTCTCTCTCTGTCTCTCCAACTGCCTTTCCCTCTCTGTCTCTCCCTCCCTCTCCTTCTTTCTCTGTCTCTCTCTCTCTATCACTCCATCTGTCCTTCCCTCCCTGTCACTCCATCGCTCTCCTTCTCTCTCTGTCTCTCACTCTGTCCCTCCATCTGTCTTTCTCTCCCTGTCATTCCCTCTCTCTCCTTCTCTCTCTGTCTCTCTCTCTCTCTCTGTCCCTCCATCTGTCTTTCCCTCTCTGTCTCTCCCTCTCTCTCCTTTTATCTCTGTCTCTCTCTCTCTGTCTCTGCATCTGCCTTTCGCTCCCTGTCACTCCCTCTCTCACCTTCCATCTCTGCCTCTCTCTCTCTGTCTCTCCTTCTGTCTTTCCCTCTCTGTATCTCCCTCTCTCTCCTTCTCTCTATGTCTCTCTCTCGTTCCTTCCATCTGTCCTTCCCTCTATGTCACTCCACACTCTCCTTCTATCTCTGTCTCTGCCTCTCTCTCTGTGTCTCTCTCTATCCCTCCATCTGTCTTTCCCTCCCTGTCACTCCCTCTCTCTCTTCTCTCTATGTCTCTCTCTCGTTCCTTCCATCTGTCCTTCCCTCTATGTCACTCCACACTCTCCTTCTATCTCTGTCTCTGCCTCTCTCTCTGTGTCTCTCTCTATCCCTCCATCTGTCTTTCCCTCCCTGTCACTCCCTCTCTCTCCTCTCTCTGTCTCTCTCTCTCTCTCTCTGTCCCTCCATCTCTCTTTCCCTCCCTGACACTCCCTCTCTCTCCTTCTATCTCTGTCTCTCTCCCTGTCTCTCCATCTGTCTTTCCCTCCCTGTCACTCCATCTCTCTCCTTCTCTCTCTGTCTCTCTCTCTCTGTCCCTGCATCTGTCTTTCCATCCCTGACACTCCCTCTCTCCCCTTCTCTCTCTGTCTATCACTCCGTCCCTCCATCTCTCTTTCCCTCCCTGACACTCCCTCTCTCTCCTTCTATCTCTGTCCCTCTCTCTCTGTCCCTCCATCTGTCTTTCCCTCCCTCTGTTTCCTTCTATCTCTGTCTCTCTCCCTGTCCCTCCATCTGTTTTTCCCTCCCTCTCTTTCCTTCTATCTCTGTCTCTCACTCTGTCCCTCCGTCTGTATTTCCCTCTCTGTCACTCACTCTCTCATACTGTCCCTGTCTCTCTCACTCTCCATCCCTCCATCCATCCTTCCCTCCCTGTCAATCGCTCTCTCTCCTTCCATCTCTGTCTCTCTCTCTCTGTCTTTCCATCTGTCTTTCCCTCCATGTCACTCCCTCTCTCTCCTTCTCTCTCTGTCCCTCTCTCTCTGTCCCTCCATCTGTCTTTCCCTCCCTCTCTTTCCTTCTATCTCTGTCTCTCTCCCTGTCCCTCCATCTGTTTTTCCCTCTCTGTCACTCCCTCTCTCTCCTTCTCTCTCTGTCTCTCTCTCCCTGCCCCTCCATCTGTCTTTCCCTCTCTGTCTCTCCCTCTCTCTACTTCTATCTCTGTCTCTCTCTCTCTGTCTCTCCATCTGTCACTCCCTCTTTCTCCTTCTCTCTCTGTCTCTCTCTCTGTTTTCCATCAGTCTTTCCCTCCCTCTCTTTCCTTCTATCTCTCTCTCTCTCTCTCTGTCCCTCCATTTGTCTTTCCCTCCCAGTCACTCCCTCTCTCTCCTTCTATCTCTGTCTCTCTCTCTCTCTGTCTCTCCATCTGTCTTTCCCTCCCAGTCACTCCTTCTTTCTCCTTCTATCTCTGTCTCTCTCTCTCAGTCTTTCCATCTGTCTTTCCCTCCCAGTCACTCCCTCTCTCTCCTTCTATCTCTGTCTCTCCATCTGTCTTTCCCTCCCTGTCACTCCATCTCTCTCCTTCTATCTCTGTCTCTCTCTCTCTGTCTCTCCATCTGTCTTTCCCTCCCTGTCACTCCCTCATTCTATTTCTGTCTCTCTCTCAGTCTTTCCATCTGTCTTTCCCTCCCAGACACTCCCTCTCTCTCCTTCTATCTCTGTCTCTCTCTCTCTGTGTCTCCATCTGTCTTTCCCTCTCTGTCTCTCTGTCTCTCCTTCCATCTCTGCCTCTCTCTCTCTTTTTCCATCTGTCTTTCCCTCCCTGTCACTCCCTCTCTCTCCTTCGATCTCTGTGTCTCTCTCTCTCTCTTTTTCCATCTGTCTTTCCCTCCCTGTCACTCCCTCTCTCTCTTTCTATCTCTCTCTCTCTCTCTCTGTCTCTCCATCTGTCTTTCCCTCCCTGTCACTCCATCTCTCTCCTTCTATCTCTGTCTCTCTCTCTCTCTCTGTCTCAAAGATAGTAAGAGATAAGGGGCAAAGGTAGGATATATGGTGTAAGATAGATCACAGATCAGCCCTGATCTCATTGAATGCCGGAACAGGGTTGTGGGGTTAAATTACATCCACTATCCGATGTTAAATATCCTTCTTTCTCTGTCAGTCACCCTGTCAGTCTATGTCTCTCTGTCTAAACTAAATGGTACAATGTTAAAATGGGTGAAGGAACAGAGAATCCTTCCCCATCCAGGAGCTGACCGTGTCTCTCTCTCTCTCTCTCTCTCTACCCCCTCTCTCACTCCCCCCTTTTTACTGTCTCTCTTTCTCTTTCAATCCTGATCCTGACTTTTCTCGGAATCCTTCTTGGTTGAATAGTACCCTGAAATGTTTCAGTCTCACTGTTACAAGGAACAAGTCACATTTCTGTGGTATTTTCGATATCTTAATGATTCAATTTGGAGCTTGGATTGTGTCAGGTAAATGTGGTTTCTCATTCAGACATTCCTGCATTGTGGAACTGTCAGTTATCTGTGCAGGGACAGGATATCGGGGTGTCTGAATGGAGTTGAAGATTTTGGTTGCTTGAATAGGGTGTGAATTAGATTGTGGATTGTGTCCCTGAAGGTATTTGAGCCGATGTCCTGAGAGAATGAAGTGGTTTACCAATGTCTGAATAACATCAAAGTCTTCAAACACATGAAAGAACAAGATTGGAGACAATACACAAAAGCTGAGACAGTCAGGTCACAACAGGAGGAAGGTGAATGTCTTTTACAGTTTGTAATCTGAAAGCCTGAGCTAATGACTGAAAAAGTCGGAGTTCAAATCCCACATTGGGCTCTTGTGAATTTGAATTTCTCTGAAAATAAAAAATAACTCTGGAATAATAAATCCTCCAGGATGAAATGATTCAGTCTCACTGCTCTGACACTGATTTACCTTCAAGTAGCGTTTTCCAGTCCACCTTTTCTAAATCGCCTTCCACCGGCCCAGCTTCATTCCCTAAAACTAAGTGTCAAACTGACCCATCTCTTGTTGACCTTGCTACGGACTGGCCTAAAAAACTTCCCCTGAATGTATATTTAGAATTCTGTATCCTTGATACCTTTTACACTAGTCTCAGTTATCAATGCACTAGTTAGGTCTGCACTAGACCCTGTCTCTGTTTATATTACACATGGACCTGTCTCTGCTATAAAAATGGTTTAAAAAGTGGAGAGCAAACCCTCCAATTTATACACTAGATCCGAAGAAATAGGAGCAGGAGTAGGCCATTCAGCCTCTTGAGCCTGTTCTGTCAGTCAATATGATCATGATTGATCTGATAGTGACTTTAACTCCATTTTCCTGCCTGCCCCCCATAACCCTTGACTCCCTTGTAAATTCATTGACCCAACCTCCACTGCTCTCTGGGGAAGAGAATTCCAAAGCCTAACCAACCTCTGGGAGAAAGAAGTCTTCCTTAGCTCAGTCTTAAATGGCAGACCCTTTATTTTTAAACGGTGCCCCCTAGTTCAAGACTCCTCCACAAGGGAAACATCCTCCCAACATCCGCCCTGTCAAGTCCCCTCAGAATCTTGTATGTTTCAATAAGATCACCTCTCATTCTTCTGAACTCCAATGAGTATCGGCCCAACCTGTTCAACTATTCCTCATAAGATAACCCCTTCATCCCAGGAATCAGCCGAGTGAACCTTCTCTGAACTGATTCCAATGCATCCAGGCCTGACCATTTATTCACTTTCAAAGATGCTAAACACCTTAATATTTCCCTCTCACCCTGTTTATCCCATCCAATATTTCACACTCCTCCTCTTTAACTACAATGTCTGCATAGTTCCCCCTCTTTTATAAAGACGGATACAAAGTATTCATTAAGAACCGTGCCCACATCTCCCACCTCCATACACACATTCCCTTTTTGGTCCCTAATACTCTATCCTTAGTTCTCCTCTTGCTCTTCATGTATTTATAAAACATCTTTGTGCTTTCCTTGATTTTACTTGGTAATATTATTTTCCGGCCATTTCTTTGCTCTCCTAATTTGATTTTTAATTTCACCCTTGTAGTTTCTACACTCATCTCGGCTTTCTGTTGTATTGAGCTCTCGGTATCTGACATCAGCTTCCCTCTTGTGCCTTATCGTACCCGGTTTGATCCTTGACATCCAAGGGGCTCTAGATTTGGGAGTCCCACCCTGTTTGTCTTTGTGTGAACATATTTGATATCAACCCTCAGTAACTCTCACTGCTCTGACACTGATTGACCTTCAAGTAGCTGTTTCCAGTCCACTTTGCTAAAGTCCCCCATCCCTGGATCCACCATCCCCTCTGCTCCCTACAAAGGACTCTCACATCCTTCTGAAAGTGTGGTCACCAGAATTGGATGCAGTGTTCTGGTCGTGGCCTAACCAGAGGTTTATAAACATACAGCATAACCTTCATGCTTTTGTACTCAAAATCTCTATTTATGAAGCCCAAGATCCCATATGCTTTGCTGACTACTTTCTCAATATGTCCTGCCACCTTCAAAGATGTATGTACATGTATCCCCAGGTCTCTCGGTCCCTGCACACTCCCTAGAACTGGGCCATTATGTCTGTATTCCCTCTCCCTATCCCTTCTGCCCATCTCACATTTCCCTGTATTAAATTCCTTCTGCCACTTGTCTGCCCATTCTGCTCACCTATCGATGTCCTGTTGTAGTCGATTGATGTCATCAACACTGTTTACATCTCCTCCAAGTTTGTTATCTCCCCCTCTATCTCCCTCTTCACCTCTATCTCCCTCTTCACCTCTATCTCCCTCAACCCCCTCTATCTCCCCCAACCCCCTCTATCTCCCCCAACCCCCTCTATCTCCCTCAACCCCCTCTATCTCCCTCAACCCCCTCTATCTCTCTCTCCCCCTCTATCTCTCTCTCCCCCTCTATCTCTCTCTCCCCCTCTATCTCCCTCTCTCCCCTCTATCTCCCTCTCTCCCCTCTATCTCCCTCTCTCCCCTCTATCTCCCTCTCTCCCCCTCTATCTCTCTCTCCCCCTCTATCTCTCTCTCCCCCTCTATCTCTCTCTCCCCCTCTATCTCTCTCTCCCCCTCTATCTCCCTCTTCACCTCTATCTCCCTCAACCCCCTCTATCTCCCTCAACCCCCTCTATCTCCCTCAACCCCTCTATCTCCCTCTTCCTCTCTATCTCTCGCTCCCCCTCTATCTCCCTCAACCCCCTCTATCTCTCTCTCCCCCCTCTATCTCCCTCAGCCCCCTCTATCTCCCTCTCCCCCCTCTATCTCTCTCTCCCCCTCTATCTCTCTCTCCCCCTCTATCTCCCTCTTCACCTCTATCTCCCTCAACCCCCTCTATCTCTCTCCCCCCCCTCTATCTCTCTCCCCCCCCTCTATCTCTCTCCCCCCCCTCTATCTCTCTCCCCCCCCTCTATCTCTCTCTCCCCCCTCTATCTCTCTCTCCCCCTCTATCTCTCTCTACCCCCGCTATCTCTCTCTACCCCCTCTATCTCTCTCAACCCACTCTATCGCTCTCTCCCCCCTGTTTCTCTCTCCCCCCTGTTTCTCTCTCCCCCTGTTTCTCTCTCCCCCTGTTTCTCTCTCCCCCCTGTTTCTCTCTCCCCCCCCCTGTTTCTCTCTCCCCCCACTGTCTCTCTCTCCCCCCACTGTCTCTCTCTCCCCCCACTGTCTCTCTCTCCCCCCACTGTCTCTCTCTCCCCCCACTATCTCTCTCTAACCCCTCGATCTCTCTCTCCCCCGTCCAGCTCTCTCTCCCCCGTCCAGCTCTCTCTCCCCCCTCCAGCTCTCTCTGCCCTCTCTATCTCTCTCTCTCTCTCCCCCCTCTATCTCTCTCTCCCCCCACTGTCTCTCTCTCCCACCATTATCTCTCTCTCCCACCATTATCTCTCTCTCCCACCATTATCTCTCTCTCCCCCCACTATCTCTCTCTCCCCCTCTATCTCTCTCTCCCCCTCTATCTCTCTCTCCCCACTCTATCTCTCTCTCCCTGCTCTATCTCTCTCTCCCCCTCTATCTCTCTCTCTCCCCCTCGATCTCTCTTCCCCCTCTCTGTCCCTCCATCTGTCTTTCCCTCCCTAACTCTCCCTCTCTCTCTTTCTATCTCTGTCTCTGCCACTCCCTCTGTCTCCCTCTCTGTCCCTCCATCTGTCTTTCCCTCTCTGTCTCTCCCTCTCTCTCCTTCTATCTCTCTCTCTCTCTGTCTCTCCATCTGTCTTTCCCTCCCTATCCCTCCCTCTCTCTAATCCCATCTCTGCCTCTCTCTCTCTCTCAGTCTTTCCATCTGTCTTTCCCTCCCTGTCACTCCCTCTCTCTCCTTCTATCTCTGTCTCTCACTCTCTGTCTCCATCTGTCCTTCCCTCCCTGTTACTCCAGCTCTCTCCTCTCTCTGTCTCTCACTCTGTCCCTCCATCTGTCTTTCCCTCCCTGTCACTCCCTCTCTCTCCTTCTATCTCTGTCTCTCACTCTCTGTCTCCATCTGTCCTTCCCTCCCTGTCACTCCATCTCTCTCCTTCTCTCTCTGTCTCTCACTCTGTCCCTCCATCTGTCTTTCCCTCCCTGTCACTCCATCTCTCTCCTTCCATCTCTGCGTCTCTCTCTCTCTGTCTCTCCAACTGCCTTTCCCTCTCTGGTTGACTAACAGGAAGCAGAGAGTGGGGATAAATGAGTGCTATTTTGGATGTCAATCAGTCACTAGTGGTGTGCCTCAGGGATCGGTGTTGGGACCACAATTATTTACAATTTATATCGATGATTTGGAGTTGGGGACCACGTGTAGGCTGTTAAAGTTTGCAGATGACACTAAGATGAGTGGCAGAGCAAAGTGTGCAGATGACTGTGAAACTTTGCAGAGGAACATAGATACATTGAGTGAGTGGGCAAAGGTCTGGCAGATGGAATACAATGTTAATAAATGTGAAGTTATTCATTTCGGTAGGAGTAACAGTAAAAAGGATTATTACTTGAATGGTAAAAAGTTGCAGCATGCTGCTATGCAGAGGGACCTGGGTGTCCTTGTGCATGAATCGCAAAAGGTTGGTCTGCAGGTACAGCAAGTAATTAGGAAGGCAAATGGAACTTTGTCCTTCATTGCGAAAGGGATTGAGTTTAAAAGCAGAGAGGTTATGTTGCAGCTGTATAAGGTACTGGTGAGGCCGCACCTGGAGTACTGTGTGCAGTTTTGGTCTCCTTACTTGAGAAAGGATGTGCAGGCACTGGAGAGGGTGCAGAGGAGGTTCACTAGGTTGATTCCAGAGTTGAGGGGGTTGGCTTATGAGGAGAGACTGAGTAGATTGGGATTATATTCATTGGAATTCAGAAGAATGAGGGGGGATCTTATAGAAACTGAAATTGAAATATTATAGAAATTGAAATATTCTTCTGTCACTCTCTGTCCCTTGGGCAGTCTGCTTGTCTGTGTGTCTGTGCATGTCGGTCTCTGTGTGTCTGTGCATGTCGGTCTGTGTGTGTGTGTGGTTCTGTGTGTGTGTTTCTCTGTGTGCATGTGTGTTTCTCTGTGTGTGTGGTTCTCTGTGTGTGTGGTTCTCTGTGTGTGTGTGTGTGTCTGTGTGTCTGTGCATGTCGGTCTGTGTGTGTGGTTCTGTGTGTGTGTTTCTCTGTGTGTGTGTGTGTGTTTCTCTGTGTGTGTGTGTGGTTCTCTGTGTGCATGTGTGTGTCTCTGTGTGTGTGTGTGGTTCTGTGTGTGTGGTTCTCTGTGTGTGGTTCTCTGTGTGTGGTTCTGTGTGTGTGGTTCTCTGTGTGTGTGTCTGTGTCTGGCTGTCTGTGTCTATGCCTGTTTCTCTCTCCTCTCTCAGAACCTCAGTAAAACTCCACATACATCAATTTGCTATTTTAATTTGGCTGCTTTTGGTGATACCACAACTGCAGAGGGTGCACTTCCTTCTGCAGGCTGGTAGGAAACCCATATCCCGCTCTTTAACGGCATATTCTGTCTGCTTTGTATACTAAATTGATGAATCCCTAATAATTGATCAAATCTGACATTGATTACTGTTTGAAAGTCTCCAGGTTTACTTTCCTCCCAGGGCTGATTAAAAGTTCCGAGTTTACCTCAGTGTTTTGGAAATATCAAACCCTGATCCCACACCCAGTAAAGTATTTTACATGATGGGACGCTGCAAATGTTGTTATACTCAGTGCGCACGGTACCTTCATGTTGTAATAAGATGTTATAATCTCTATTCAGATAACTCTCATGCCACAGGGGCAAAATTTCACTGGGTCAACATTCTGACCAAACACTAAAACATTACAGAAAGCGAGGCTCACAAATTCAACACAAGTTTCCTTTTCTGTGTTTCGCTGGTCTGTTCTAATTTTCTGTTGGGTGACATCAGTCTAGATTTTGTGTTCAGAACTGAACCCACAAACGTATAACTCAGAGGCAGGATTATTACCCACTGAGCTACAGCTGGCTCCAATGTTCCCAGAAAATTTAGTTGTTGTGCACGGCAAGGTTTTTTTGACCCACGTGCAGTCCCTTTAAATTTTTAAGAATCTTCGAAGACGTGTGTTATTTATCAGGGAACAGGACCTGCGTGGTACCTTCCAGGCTGCTGCACACAGCTTTGCAGGAACACTGACCGACACTCTCCATCCCAATCTCTTCCTCTCTGGTAATCTCTCCCCATTGCTATCCTTCCCTCTGTCTGTTATTCTCTCTCTATATCTATCCCTGTCTTTCTCACTGTTACTCTCTCCATCTAGATGGAGGAGGAGAAAGAGAGGCATATATAGAGGCAGCTTTAAACGGTATCTAACCCCACACTGTACCTGTCCTGCAAGTGTTTTATAGAACAGAGAGGACAGAGCTTTGCTCTGTAGATAACTCCATTCTGTACTTGGCTTGGCAGCATTTGAAGGGACAGTTTAGATGGAGCTTTACTCTGTATCCCTGGAATTTTGAAGTGTAAGGGGTGTTTAGTTTAGTTTAGAGATTCAGCACTGAAGCAGGCCCTTCGGCCCACCGAGTCTGTGCCGACCATCAACCATCCATTAATACTAATCCTACACTAATTCCATATTCCTACCACATCCCCACCTGTCCCCATATTTCCCTACCACCTACCTATACTAGGGGCAATTGCTAATGGCCAATTTACCGATCAACCTGCAAGTCTTTGGCATGTGGGAGGAAACCGGAGCACCCGGAGGAAACCCACGCAGACACAGGGAGAACTTGCAAACTCCACACAGGCAGTACCCAGAATTGAACCCGGGTCTCTGGAGCTGTGAGGCTGCGGTGCTAACCACTGCGCCACTGTGCTGGGTGAATTGATCAAAGTTTACAAGACAATACTGGAAACTGATGGGGTAGATAGAGAGAAACTCTTCTCACTGGTTGGAGGAGTCTCTGACTAGGGGCACAGTCGAAAAATCGAACATTAGTCGAAGACCCTTTCAAGGGTGAAATTTATTAACACTTCTACACACAAAGGATGGTGGAATTTTGGAATTGTCTTCCACAAATGACCCTCCCTATCTCTGCAATCTCCTCCAGCTCCACAATCCACCAATATCTGCCATCCTCTAATTCTGGCCTCTTGAACATCCCCAATTTGAATTGTTCCACCATTGGTGGCCGTGCCTTCAAGCTGCCAAGGCCCTAACTCTGGAATTCCTTTCCCAAACCTCTCCATCTCACTAACTCTCTTTCCTCTTTGAGGATTCTCCCTCAAACCAACCTCTGACCAAGTTTTTGGTCATCTGGTCTAATATCTCCTGAAGTGACTCAGTGTCAAATTTTTATTTTCTTGATTCATTTGTTGGATGTGTGTGTTAGTGGCCAGGACAGCATTTATTGCCCATTCATAATTGCCCTTGAGAAGGTGGTGTTGAGCCTCCTTCTTGAACCGCTGCAGTCCATGTGGGGTAGGTACACCCACAGTGCTGTTAGGAAGGGAGATCCAGGATTTTGACCCAGTCACAGTGAAGGAGCAGCGATATAGTTCCAAGTCAGGATGGTGTGTGACTTAAGGGAAACTTGCAGGTGGTGGTGTTCCCATACGTGTTTCCTGTTTGTTTGCTCTCTCTCCCCCTCCTTCTTTCTACACCTCCCTGTCCTCCTGTCCCTCTGTGTTATGAGAACCTAAGAACAGAAGGAAGTGGGTGCAGGAACAGAGAGACCTGGGGATGTCTGTGCACAAATTGAAGGTGGCAGAGCTCGTTGAGAAAGTGGTTAAAAGGCATATGGGATGGTAGGCTTTGTAAATAGAGGCTTAGAGTATAAAAGCAAGGAGGTTATGATGAAGCTTTATAAAACACTGCTTCATCCTCAACTAGTATTGTGTCCAATTCTGGACACCGTACTTTCAGAAGGATGTGGGGGCTTTAGAGAGGATGCAGAAAAGACTCACGAGCAAGGTTCCAGGGATGAGGGACTTCAGTTACCTGGATAGATTGGAGAAACTGGTGTTGTTCTCCATAGAGAAGAGAAACTTGAGATGAGATTTGATAGAGGTGTTCAAAATCATGAGGGGTCCTGACAGAGTAGATGTAGGAGTAGGAATGCAGCACATAGGACATTCCAGACCCATTTCTGTTCAGTGTTTACTTAAACAAGCGAATTGACCATTTAATATTTTTAACTTACTTAACCCTTGTGTTCCCACAAAGATGGGTGGCACAGTGGCGCAGTGGTTAGCACCGCAGCCTCACAGCTCCAGGGACCCGGGTTCGATTCCGGGTACTGCCTGTGTGGAGTTTGCAAGTTCTCCCTGTGTCTGCGTGGGTTTTCTCCGGGTGCTCCGGTTTCCTCCCACAAGCCAAAAGACTTGCAGGTTGATAGGTAAATTGGCCATTATAAATTGTCACTAGTATAGGTAGGTGGTAGGGAAATATAGGGACAGGTGGGGATGTTTGGTAGGAATATGGGATTAGTGTAGGATTAGTATAAATGGGTGGTTGATGTTCGGCACAGACTCGGTGGGCCGAAGGGCCTGTTTCAGTGCTGTATCTCTAATCTAAAAAAAGATCAAGCTAGCAAATTCAACAGTGGCCACTTTGACTTCATCCCATCATGTCTTATGTACATTCTGACAGGATTGCAGGTATAACTGTAGTCATAAAATTCAGCTGAAAATTGATCAGTTACATTGTTATTTCAGTCCATATTTACAGAACACACGGTACCTTACTGTTGTAATAAAGTCATATAGTGTCTATTCATCCCACTGGGGCAAAATGTCACTGGCTCAACATTCTCACCAAATACTAAAGCATTCCACAATGCAAGACTCACAAATTCAACACAAGTTTCCTTTTCTGAGTCTCGCTGGTCTGTTCTGATTCTCTGAGGGATTACTGATGTTTATCCTCCACATGAGCAGTCGTCCTAATCCCGTGTGCCTGTCCTGCTCCCAAACCCGGCATCCACTTATGTTAAGGCAAGTGATACAGGAGCGTCTCAGTGACTGAGGCAGGTGAGTCTTGAGGCTGAGCCGGGCACAGTGAGTGACCCGGGTTAATCCGACACTGCAGGGAATGTTTAAACGGAGCTTTACTCTGTATCTAATCCGTGCTGTACCTTCTCTGAAAGTGTTTGATGGGGCAGTGTAGACAAGGAGAGTTATTCCTTACCCATTTTAAATATAGAGAAGTGAATATCCAAGAGATTGTTTTAAATGTGATGAGGGTTTCTGCCTCTACCATCCTTTAGAGTTATAGAGAGATACAGCACTTATACAGGCCCTTCGGCCCGCCCAGTCTGTGCCAGCCATCAACCACCCATTTTATACTAATCCTTTCAGGCAGTGAGTTCCAGACACCCACCAGCCACTGGGTGAAGAAACTATTGATGTGTTTCGTTCAGTTAAGTTTGATGTCAATGTTTCCCCAGGATGTTGACGCTGGGTGATTCAGCGATGGGATAATGCTTTGAATGCCAAGGGGAGGTGGTTGGATTCTCTCTTGTTGCAGATGGTCATTGTCTGGCACTTGTGTGACGTGAATGTTACTTGTCACTGGTCGGCCCAAACCTGAATGTTGTCTGGGTCTTGGTGCATGTGGCTCTGGATTGCTTCATTATCTGAGGCAAAATACTGTGGATGCTGGAAATCTGGAAAGCATCGAGCTGAATCACTAACTCTGTTTCTCTCTCCACAGATGCTGCCTGACCTGCTCAGTATTTCCAGCATTCTCTCCTGGGATCTCAGCTGAAGATGGTTGGGCCTCGGACACTACCCTGAGGAACTCCTGCAGTGATGTCCTGGGACTGAGATGATTGACTTCCAACAACCAAAACCATCTTCCTTTGTGCTCGGTATGATTCCAACCAGTGGAGAGATTTCCCCCGATTCCCACTGACTTCAGTTTTACTCGGGTTCCTCGATGTCACACTCGGTCAAACACTGCCTTGATGTTAAGGTCAGTCTCTCTTCCCAGTAGCAGACAGGAGTGAATCGTTCCCTTTGACCCGTTGTACACTGAACAAGCTGTGCTTTTTCACAGCCTGATCCAGGACTGTACACGGCCGATTAATGTAGCCCATCAAACACTCCCAGAGCAGCTTCAGCACAGCTTAGGAACAGAGTACAGTTCCTTCAACATTCTCTCTCTGTCTCTCCCTCCTGCTATCTCTGACATTAGGAGAGAGACAGAGGGAGAGAGGGTTAGATATGAAGGCAGAGAGAGGGCTGTAGAGAGGGACAAAATTGGAGAGAGAGAGATTGTTGAGGTGGATGAAAAGGATAATGTAAGATATATTAATTTGATGTAATCCTTCACTGCTGTGTACACAAACAGAGAAGAGATAGATATGGAGATAAAAAAACATCGGGAGATGGGGAAATGAAGTTGAAGTTGCGGCCCAGGCAGATACGTTTGATGATCCAGAAGGAACAGTCTCCATTTTAAACATCCAGCAAGCTATTCCACTGTGGGAGCCATCGCACCCTCATGATATTGGTTGTGCAAATTTCTTGCTGGCATATTGGTTAATTTTTAAATCTGTGATTGATAAATTCTTGTTAACCAAAGGTATTAAGAGATAAGGGGCAAAGGCAGGATATATGGTGTAAGTTACATCACAGATCAGCCAAGATCACATTGGATGCTGGAACAGGATTGTGGGGTTGAATTGCATCTTCCTCTTCCAATATCCCCTGTGAAGTATACTTCTATCTCTTTTAGTCACCCTGTCAGTCCATGTCTCTCTGTTTCTCTTTTTCTGTCTCTCTCTCTCTGTCTGTCTCTATCGGACAGTGCAGAGTGAGATTCACTCTGTATCCACCCCATGATGTTCCTGCCCTGGGAGTGTGTGATGGGACAGTGTAGAGGGAAATTTACTCTGTGTCAAACCCAACATTGTGCTTGGCTTGGGAATGTTTAATGGGACAGTGTAGCTGGAGATTTACTCTGTATCCCTGGAATTTTGAAGGCTCAGGTGTGATTTGATGATTGTTTTCAAGATAATAAGGGAAACTGATAGGGTGGACAGAGAGTAACAATTCCCACTGGCTGCAGAGTCTAGAACATGGGGGCATAGTCTAAAAATATAAACCTCGTCTAAAAACCTTTCAGGAGTGAAATGAAGAAACACTTCAACACACCAGGTGTGGTATCAGTTTGAAACTCTCTTCCACAATCAGCAATTGATGCTGAGACACTTGTTAATTTTTAAATCTGAGTTTGATAGATTTTTGTTAACCAAAGGCATTAAGGGGCAAAGATAGGTACATGGAGTTAGATCACACATCAGCCATGAGCTCATTGAATGACAGAACAGGGTTGAGGGGCTAAATGGCCTCCTCCTCTTCCTCTTTCCTACGACAAATATCCTGCTCTCACTCTCTGTGTCTTGGTCTCTGTCTCCCTCTTTGTCTCTCTTTCTGTCTGTCTGTCTGTCTCTCTCTCTCTCCTCTCATCTGTGGAAATCCACACACATCAGTCAGCCATTTTAGGTTCATTTTCAGTGGCCATTTTATGTTACCACAACACTGGGACATTTATCGCTGTCTATCCCAAACCATCTCTCTTTGTAGTCTATTTGTGTTCTCCTCACAGCTTATTGTCCCACCTAACCTAGTATCTCTCTCCTTTGCTCCGTCTCACTCACACACTCTCCCCCCTCTCTCTCCCCCCCCATTTCTCTCTCACCCCATTTCTCTCTTTCCCCCCCCTCCCCCCGCAATCTCTCTTTAAGTATCCTGTTATCACATCCTTTATTATAGATTCAACCATTTTCCCAATGACTGATGTTAGACGAACATGTCTTCAGTTCCCCATTTTCTCTCTCCTTCCTTTTGTAAATAGTGGGGTTACATTTGCTACCTTCTAATCTGCCTCTCTCACTCTGCCTCTCTCACACTGCCTCTGTACCTCGCTATCTGTCTTTCCCCCCTCTCTCTCGCTCTATCTCTCCCTCTCTCTCTCTCCCTCTGTCCATGTCTCAATTTGTGCCTCCCTCACACCATCTCTCCCTCTCTCTCTGTCTCTCTCTAGCTCTCTGTCTGCCTCTCTATGTCTGCCTCTCTGTGTCTCCTTCTCTCTCTGTGCCTCTCTCACTCTCTATCTGTCTCTCCCCCAGCTCTCTCTCTCTATCTCTCCCTCTCTCTCTTTCGCAACCTCTGTCCATGTCTCAATTTGTGCCTCCCTCACACCATCGCTCCCTCTCTCTCTGTGTCTCTCTATCTCTCTCTCTGCCTCTCTCTCTCTCTTTCTCCCTCTCTGTCTCTGTCTCAGAGTTACAGCTCAGATGATTAACCTCTTTATCCATGTGTTATGAACACGGGACTTTGTCTCTCTCCCATTTTCTAGGATGTTGCCAGGACTGGAGAATTGTAGCTATGAGGATAGGCAGGGGTTGTTGTCCTTGGAACAGAGAAGGCTGAGGGGAGATCTGATTGAAATGTACAAAATTTTGAGGGTCCTGGATAGAGTGGAGGTGAAGGGCAGAGAACCATAGCAGAAAGGTCAGTGACGAGGGGGCATAGATTTAAAGTGATTGGTAGAAAAATTAGAGGGGAGTTGAGGAAAATCTTTTTCACCCAGAGGGTCGCAATGGTCTGGAACTCACTGCCTGAAAGGGTAGTTGAGGCAGAGACCCTCAACTCATTCAGAAGGAGTCTGCATAGGCACCTCAAGTGCGGTAAGCTGCAGTGCTCGGACCAAATGCTGGAAGGTGGGATGAGAATAGGTTGATCGTTTTTCGGCTGGCACAGAGAGAATGGGTGAAGTGGCCGCTTTCTGTGCCTTAAAATTTCTATGTTGCCCTCGCCAACTCTATTTTACCCTCTGTTACCCTCTGAATCTCAGTCTCTCCCTCTCTGTTACCCTCTGAATCCCTGTCTCTCCCTCTCTGTTACCCTCTGAATTCCAGTCTCTCCCTCTCTGTTTCCCTCTGAATTCCAGTCTCTCCCTCTCTGTCACCCTCTGAATTCCAGTCTCTCCCTCTCTGTTACCCTCTGAATTCCAGTCTCTCCCTCTCTGTTACCCTCTGAATTCCAGTCTCTCCCTCTCTGTTACCCTCTGAATCCCAGTCTCTCCCTCTCTGTTACCCTCTGAATTCCAGTCTCTCCCTCTCTGTTACCCTCTGAATCCCAGTCTTTCCCTCTCTGTTACCCTCTGAATTCCAGTCTCTCCCTCTCTGTTACCCTCTGAATCCCAGTCTCTCCCTCTCTGTTACCCTCTAAATTCCATCTCTCTCCTTCCCTCTCTGTCTCTCCGTCTCTCTCCTTCTATCTCTGTCTCTATCTCTCTGTCTCTCCATCTGTCCTTCCCTCCCTATCAATCCCTCTCTCTCCTTCCATCTCTGCCTCTCTCTCTGTCCCTGCATCTGTCTTCCCACCCCCACCCCCATCATTCCATCTCTCTCCTATCTCTGTTCCTCTCTCTCTATCCCACCATCTGTCCTTCCCTCCATGTCACTCCATCTCTCTACCTGTCTCTCCCTCTCTTTCCCTCCCTGACACTCCCTCTCCCTCCTTCTCTCTCTGTCTCTCTCTCTGTCCCTCCATCTGTCTTTCCCTCTCCGTCTCTTCCTCTCTCTCCTTCTATCTCTGTCTCTCTCTCTCTATCCCTCAATCTGTCCTTCCCTCCCTGTCACTCCCTGTCTCTCCTTCTCTCTCTGTCTCTCTTTCTCTGTCCCTCCATCTGACTTTCCCTCCCTGTCACTCCCTCTCTCTCCTTCCATCTCTGCCTCTCTCTCTCTGTCTCTCCATCTGTCTCTCCCTCTCTGTCTCTCCCACACTCTCCTTCTCTCTCTGTCTTTCTCACTCTGTCTCTCCGTCAGTCACCCCATCACACGCTCTCTCTCTTTCTGTCTCTGTCACACTCTCTCTATCCCTCCATCTGTCCTTAACTCCCTGCCTCTCCATCTCGCTCCTTCCCACTCTGCCTCTCTCTCTCTGTCTCTCCATCTGTCCTTCCCTCCCTGTCACACCGTCTCTCTCCTTCTCTCTCTGTCCCTTCTTCTGCCTTTCCCTCCCTGTCACTCCCTCTCTCCCCTTCTATCTATGCCTCTCTCTCTGTCTCTCTCTCTCTGTCCCTCCATCTGTCTTTCCCTGTCTGTTTCTCCCTCTCTCTCCTTCCATCTCTGCCTCTCTCTCTCTTTGTCCCTCCATCTGTCTTTCCCTCCCTGTCACTCCCTCTCTCTCCTTCCATCTCTGCCTCTCTCTCTCTCTCTGTCTCTCCAACTGCCTTTCCCTCTCTGTCTCGCCCAATCTCTCCTTCGCTCTCTGTCTCTACCTCTCTCTCTGTCTCTCTCTCTGTCCCTCCATCTGTCTTTCCCTCTCTGTCAATCCCTCTCTCTCCTTCTATCTCTGTCTCTCTCTCTCTATCCCTCAATCTGTCCTTCCCTCCCTGTCACTCCAGCTCTCTCCTTCTATCATTGCCTCTCTCTCTGTCTCTCTCCCTCTCTGTCTCTCTCTCTGTCCCTCCATCTGTTGTTCCCTCTCTGTCTCTCACTCTCTCTCCTTCTCTCTCTGTCTCTCTCTCACTGTCTCTCCATCTATCTTCCCCACCCCCTGTCACCCCCTCTCTCTCCTTCTATCTCTATCACTGCCTCTCTCTCTGTCTCTCCATCTGTCTTTTCCTCCCTGTCACTCCCTCCATCCCCTTCTATCTCTGCCTCTCTCTCTGTCTCTCTCTCTGTCCCTCCATCTGTCTTTCTCTGTCTGTTTCTCCCTCTCTCTCCTTCCATCTCTGCCTCTCTCTCTCTCTCTGTCCCTCCATCTGTCTTTCCCTCTCTGTCTCTCACTCTCTCTCCTTCTCTCTCTGTCTCTCTCTCTGTCGCTCCATCTGTCTTTCCCTCTCTGTCTCTCACTCTCTCTCCTTCTCTCTCTGTCTCTCTCTCTGTCGCTCCATCTGTCTTTCCCTCTCTGTCTCTCACTCTCTCTCCTTCTCTCTCTGTCTCTCTCTCTGTCGCTCCATCTGTCTTTCCCTCTCTGTCTCTCACTCTCTCTCCTTCTATCTCTGTCTCTCTCTCTGTCGCTCCATCTGTCTTTCCCTCTCTGTCTCTCACTCTCTCTCCTTCTATCTCTGTCTCTCTCTGTCCCTAAATCTGTCTTTCCTTCTCTGTCTCTCCCTCTCTCTCCTTCTATCTCTGTCTCTCTCTCTGTCCCTCCATCTGTCTTTCCCTCTCTGTCTCTCACTCTCTCTCCTTCTATCTCTGTCTCTCTCTATCCCTAGATCTGTCTTTCCTTCTCTGTCTCTCCCTCTCTCTCCTTCTATCTCTGTCTCTCCATCTGTCCTTGCCTCCCTGACACTCCCTCTCTCTCCTTCTATCTCTGTATCTCTCTCTGTCTCTCCATCTCTCTCCTTCTATCTCTGTCTCTCCATCTGTCTTTCCCTCTCTGTCTCTCCCTCTCTCTCCTTCTGTCTCTGTCTCTCTCTCTCTGTCCCTCTGTCTGTCCATCAGGCTCCTCAGTGTCACACTCGGTCAAGCACTGCTTTGATGTTCAGGTCAGTCTCTCTTCCCAGTAGCAGACAGGAGTGAATCGTTCCCTTTGACCCGTTGTACACTGAATAAGCTGTGCTTTTTCACAGCCTGATACAGGACTGTACACGGCCGATTAATGTAGCCCATCAAACACTCCCAGAGCAGGTTCAGCACAGCTTAGGAACAGAGTACAGTTCCTTCAACATTCTCTCTCTGTCTCTCCCTCCTGCTATCTCTGACATTAGGAGAGAGACAGAGGGAGAGAGGGTTAGATATGAAGGCAGAGAGAGGGCTGTAGAGAGGGACAAATTTGGAGAGAGAGAGGTTGTTGAGGTGGATGAAAAGGATAATGTAAGATATATCAATTTGATGTAATCCTTCACTGCTGTGGACACAAACATATAAGAGATAGATATGGAGAGAAAAAAACGTCGGGAGAGGGGGAAATGTCGATGATGTTGGGGCCCAGGCAGATACTTTTGATGATCCAGAAGAAATAGCCTCCATTTTAAACATCCAGTAAGCTATTCCACTGTGGGAGCCATCACACCCTCATGATATTGTTTGTGGAAATTTCATGCTGGATTATTGGTTAATTTTTAAACCTGTGATTGATAGATTCTTGTTAAGCAAAGATAGTAAGAGATAAGGGGCAAAGGCAGGATATATGGTGTAAGATAGATCACAGATCAGCCCTGATCTCATTGAATGCCGGAACAGGGTTGTGGGGTTAAATTACATCCAATATCCGATGTTAAATATCCTTCTTTCTCTGTCAGTCACCCTGTCAGTCTATGTCTCTCTGTCTAAACTAAATGGTACAATGTTAAAATGGGTGAAGGAACAGAGAATCCTTCCCCATCCAGGAGCTGACCGTGTCTCTCTCTCTCTCTCTCTCTCTCTACCCCCTCTCTCACTCCCCCCTTTTTACTCTCTCTCTTTCTCTTTCAATCCTGATCCTGACTTTTCTCGGAATCCTTCTTGGTTGAATAGTACCCTGAAATGTTTCAGTCTCACTGTTACAAGGAACAAGTCACATTTCTGTGGTATTTTCGATATCTTAATGATTCAATTTGGAGCTTGGATTGTGTCAGGTAAATGTGGTTTCTCATTCAGACATTTCTGCATTGTGGAGCTGTCAGTTATCTGTGCAGGGACAGGATATCGGGGTGTCTGAATGGAGTTGAAGATTTTGGTTGCTTGAATAGGGTGTGAATTAGATTGTGGATTGTGTCCCTGAAGGTATTTAAGCCGATGACCTGAGAGAATGAAGTGGTTTACCAATGTCTGAATAACATCAAAGTCTTCAGACACATGAAAGAACAAGATTGGGGACAATACACAAAAGCTGAGACAGTCAGGTCACAACAGGAGGAAGGTGAATGTCTTTTACAGTTTGTAATCTGAAAGCCTGAGGTAATGACTGAAAAAGTCGGAGTTCAAATCCCACATTGGGCTCTTGTCAATTTGAATTTCTCTGAAAATAAAAAATAACTCTGGAATAATAAATCCTCCAGGATGAAATGATTCAATCTCACTGCTCTGACACTGATTTACCTTCAAGTAGCGTTTTCCAGTCCACCTTTTCTAAATCGCCTTCCACCGGCCCAGCTTCATTCCCTAAAACTAAGTGTCAAACTGACCCATCTCTTGTTGACCTTGCTACGTACTGGCCTAAAAAACTTCCCCTGAATGTATATTTAGTATTCTGTATCCTTGATACCTTTTACACTAGTCTCAGTTATCAATGCACTAGTTAGGTCTGCACTAGACCCTGTCTCTGTTTATATTACACATGGACCTGTCTCTGCTATAAAAATGGTTTAAAAAGTGGAGAGCAAACCCTCCAATTTATACACTAGATCCGAAGAAATAGGAGCAGGAGTAGGCCATTCAGCCTCTTGAGCCTGTTCTGTCAGTCAATATGATCATGATTGATCTGATAGTGACTTTAACTCCATTTTCCTGCCTGCCCCCCATAACCCTTGACTCCCTTGTAAATTCATTGACCCAACCTCCACTGCTCTCTGGGGAAGAGAATTCCAAAGCCTAACCAACCTCTGGGAGAAAGAAGTCTTCCTTAGCTCAGTGTTAAATGGCAGACCCTTTATTTTTAAACGGTGCCCCCTAGTTCAAGACTCCTCCACAAGGGAAACATCCTCCCAACATCCGCCCTGTCAAGTCCCCTCAGAATCTTGTATGTTTCAATAAGATCACCTCTCATTCTTCTGAACTCCAATGAGTATAGGCCCAACCTGTTCAACTATTCCTCATAAGACAACCCCTTCATCCCAGGAATCAGCCTAGTGAACCTTCTCTGGACTGATTCCAATGCATCCAGGCCTGACCATTTATTCACTTTCAAAGATGCTAAACACCTTAATATTTCCCTCTCACCCTGTTTATCCCATCCAATATTTCACACTCCGCCTCTTTAACTACAATGTCTGCATAGTTCCCCCTCTTTTATAAAGAGGGAGACAAAGTATTCATTAAGAACCATGCCCACATCTCCCACCTCCATACACACATTCCCTTTTTGGTCACTAATGCTCTATCCTTAGTTATCCTCTTGCTCTTCATGTATTTATAAAACATCTTTGTGCTTTCCTTGATTTTACTTGGTAATATTATTTTCCGGCCATTTCTTTGCTCTCCTAATTTTCTTTTTAATTTCACCCCTGCACTTTCTTCACTCCTCTCAGCTTTCTGTGGGATTGAGCTCTCGGTATCTGACATAAGTTTCCCTTTTGTGCCTTATTCTACCTGGTTTGATTCTTGCTATCTAAGGGGCTCTAGATTTGTCTAGATTTGTTTGTCTTTGTGGGAAAATATTTGTTCTCAACCCTCTCAGGGAGTCGAGGGTTCTGCAGAGCAGGCCTGAAAGAGGAGTTGAGTGTTGGGACAGATCAGTCATGATCTTATTGAATGGCAGGGCAGGCTCGAGGGGCTGAATGGCCTACTCCTGCTCCTACTTCTTGTGTTCCTGTGTCCAGTTCAATATCTCCTTTAGTGACTTGGTGCCAAATTGTTATTATTTTTTATTCATTTGTTGGATGTGTTCATTACTGGCTCTGCCAGCATTTTATTGCCCATCACCAATTGCCGTTGAACCTTCTTGAACCGCTGCAGTCCATGTGGGGTAGGTACACCCACAGTGCTGTTAGGAAGGGAGATCCAGGATTTTGACCTAGTGACAGTGAAGGAACGGTGATATAGTTCCAAGTCAGGATGGTGTGAGACTGGAAGGGAAACTTGCAGGTGGTGGTGTTCCCATATGTGTTTTCTGTTTGTTTGCTCTCTCTCCCCCTCATTATTTCTAGACCTCCCTGTCCTCCTGTCCCTCTCTGTCACGGGAACATAAGAACAGAAGGAAGTGGGTGCAGGAACAGAGAGACCTGGGGATGTCTGTGCACAAATTGAAGGTGGCAGAGCTCGTTAAGAAAGTGATTAAAAGGCATATGGGATCCTAGGCTTTGTAACTGGAGGCTGAGAGTATAAAAGCAAGGAGGTTATGATGAAGCTTTGTAAAACACTGCTTCATCCTCATCTAGTATTGTGTCCAATTCTGGACACCGTACTTTAGGAAGGATGGGGAGGCATTAGAGAGGATGCAGAAAAGATTCACGAGCAAGGTTCCAGGATGAGGGACTTGAGTTGCGTGGATAGATTGGAGAAGCTGGGGTTGTTCTCTGTCTTCCTCTCTCTATCTCTCCCTCCTGCTATCTCTGACACGAGGAGAGAGACAGAGGGAGAGGGGGTTAGTTATGAAGCCAGGAGAAAAAGACCAACAAATTGAGCAACCATTTCAGTAGGAGAAAAGCCAATAACAATCACAAGCTGTTGGAGGGACGGGAAATCATTTACGAAGGGACAGAGTATCTGATCACACCCGGGATGGTGTAATGGATGCCAACAAAGCCCCATTTCAGCCTGCAATATGAAAAGGAGGGAGAGAGAGCTGAGAGGGAATGAGTTAATTTTGACTGAGTTAATGAGGGGGCAATGGCGTCCTGCGGCTCCCACAATGCCCCGCGAGTGGGAAAGGCCCCTTTCTGCGGTACAGGCCGCGCTGCACTCTGGGAGGATGCTCCGCACATGCGCATCTCCGCAAGAGCGTTAACCGCCGCTTTTTTATATTGTCCCCCGGCTCAGACGTTCAACTTTCCTCCATTGAGATCGACAGCTGAAGCCGCTTCTCCTTTTCCTTTCAGCTGCTGTTTGCGGAAATAAGCTGCCGGCGGGTGACGTCACGCAAACATGGCGGCTGATGACACCCCCCCTCCCGCCAGGGCGTCAGTGAGGTCTCATTGGCTGCCTCACCCCACGTGTCTGGAGGTCAAGGGGTCAGAAGCTGCCTCTTGCCTCGGCGCAGCCGCGGTTTGGGCGACTTGTAACCCCGCCCCTGGGGTGGGGGAGGGGGTCAGCACCAGACTCTTAAAGGGACCCTGCACCACCAGAACTGTCCCAAACTCTTAAAGGGACCCAATATGAACAGAAAGAGGAAGAGAGTTGGAGAGCAAGTAATAGAGAGGGAAATAGAAAAGAGAGAGTGATGGGGAGAGAGAGAGAGGAAGAACTGAGCTTGAAAGAATCATAGAGAGATGGAGAGACCGAGAGAAAATAGGTGAGTGGGAGAGAGCAAGAGAAATGGAGGGAGAATCTCCTCAATTGGACAGAGATGGAGAGAGAGTGATAGAGAGATGGAGAGACTGAGAGAAAATAGGTGAGAGGGAGAGAGTGAGAGAGCAAGAGATGGTGAGAAATGGAGGGAGAATCTCCTCAATTGGACAGAGATGGAGAGAGAGTGATGGAGAGATGGAGAGACTGAGAGAAAATAGGTGAGAGGGAGAGAGTGAGAGAGCAAGAGATGGTGAGAAATGGAGGGAGAATCTCCTCAATTGGACAGAGATGGAGAGAGAGTGATGGAGAGATGTGAAGAGAGATCAAAGAGAAAGGAAGGTGGAGAGTGAGGGAGAGGTAGAGTTTGAGAGTGAGGAAACAGATCAATGGAAAGATAAAGGTGAGGAGAGAGTAACAGAGCAGAAGAGAGAGAGAGAGAGATGGCGAGAGAGTGTGGGAAGGAAAATGAGAAATTAGAGGAAAAGAGCAGACACAGGGTGTACAGAAAGTGTGAAAAATGAATGAGAGATAGAGTGTCCGTCAGAGAGAGAGGGAAAGTCCGGGATATATGTGGGCAGAGAGAGAGGCAGATAGTGTGTGTGTGTGAGAGAGAGAGAGAGAGACATCAGCACACGTTCACAGTAAAGAAAGTCTCGCCATGTCAAACAGTCATTTAATTGGGTGCACAACCAGACAAAAGTAACTTTATCCTCGGGAGAATGAGTGGAGTCAGACATATAAAAACAGATTGCAGGTTAATGCTTTTCCAGTGTCCAGTCCCTTTCAACTTTTAATAAAATCTGTGGAACACAAATAAATGTAAAGTTTCTCCTACAAGCTGTTTTGTCCTCCCTCTTTCACTGTCTTTCTCTGTCACTGCCCTATCTCTCTCTCTCTGTCTCTCTCAGGACTGGGCAGACACTGGGGATTGTTACTGAGGTTCTGTTGGTCATTTTTACTGACATCAGTGTGGATTGTAAAATCTGTCTGTGTGTGTGTGTCTGTCTGTCTGTGTGTGTCTGTGTGTGTGTCTGTGTGTGTGTGTGTGTGTGTGTGTCTGTCCCTTTATGTATGTGTCTGTGTGTGTCTGGATGTGTGTGTGAGAGAGAGAGAATATCAGGGTCACCTCGCTCCATCTCTATCTCTCCTTCTCTCTCTGTTTCTTCTTCTCTCTCCCTCTGTCAATCCGCCTCTCTCATAGAAACATAGAAAATAGGAGCAGGAGCAGGCCATTCGGCCCTTTGGGCCTGCTCCGTCATTCAATAAAGATCATGACCGATGGTCTAATTCAGTACCCTGTTCCCACTTTCTCCCCATACCCCTTGATCCCTTTGACATTAAGAAATATATCTCTCTCCTCCATGAATATATTTAATGACTTGGCCTCCACTGCCTTCTGCGGTAGAGAATTCCACAGGTTCACCACCCTCTACCCAATCCATCTCTCCCCCTCTATCTCCATCTCCACCCTCTATCTCCGTCTCCACCCTCTATCTCCCTCTCCCCCTCTATCTCCCTCTCCCCCCTCTATCTCCCTCTCCCCCCTCTATCTCCGTCTCCACCCTCTATCTCCGTCTCCACCCTCTATCTCCGTCTCCACCCTCTATCTCCCTCTCCCCCCTCTATCTCCGTCTCCACCCTCTATCTCCGTCTCCACCCTCTATCTCCCTCTCCCCCCTCTATCTCCCTCTCCCCCCTCTATCTCCGTCTCCCCCCTCTATCTCCGTCTCCCCCCTCTATCTCCGTCTCCACCCTCTATCTCCGTCTCCACCCTCCCTCTCCCCCTCTATCGCCCAATCCCCCTCTATCTCCCTCTCCCCCCTCAATTTCCCTCTCCCCCTCTATCTCCCTCTGCCCCTCTATCTCCCTCTCCCACTCTATCTCACACATCCCCTCGATCTCACTCATCCCCTCTATCTCACTCTCTCCCTCTATCTCACTCTCCCCCTCTATCTCACTCTCTCCCTCTATCTCACTCTCTCCCTCTATCTGTCTCTCCCCCCTCTATCTCCCTCTCCCCCTCTATCTCCCTCTCCCCCTCTATCTCACTCTCCCCCTCTATCTCACTCTCCCCCTCTATCTCACTCTCTCCCTCTATCTCACTCTCCCCCTCTATCTCCCTCTCCCCCTCTATCTCCCTCTCCCCCTCTATCTCCCTCTCCCCCTCTATCTCCCTCTCCCCCCTCTATCTCCCTCTCCCCCTCTATCTCCCTCTCCCCCTCTATCTCCCTCTCCCCCCTCTATCTCCCTCTCCCCCTCTATCTCCCTCTCCCCCTCTATCTCCCTCTCCCCCCTCTATCTCACACAACCCCTCTATCTCACACACACCCTCTATCTGTCTCTCCCCCCTCTATCTGTCTCTCCCCCCTCTATCTGTCTCTCCCCCCTCTATCTCCCTCTCCCCCTCTATCTCCCTCTCCCCATCTATCTCCCTACCCCCTCTATCTCCCTCTCCCCCTCTATCTCCCTCTCCCCCTCTATCTCCCTCTCCCCCCTCTATCTCACACACAGCCTCTATCTCACACACCCCCTCTATCTCACTCGTCCCCTCTATCTGTCTCTCCCCCAACTATCTCACACAACCCCAATATCTCCCTCTCCCCCTCTATCTCCCTCTCCCCCCTCTATCTCACACACAGCCTCTATCTCACACACCCCCTCTATCTCACTCGTCCCCTCTATCTGTCACTCCCCCCTCTATCTCCCACACCCCCTCTATCTCCCACACCCCCTCTATCTCCCACACCCCCTCTATCTCCCACACCCCCTCTATCTCACACACCGCCTCTATCTCACACACAGCCTCTATCTCACACAACCCCTCTATCTCCCACACCCCCTCTATCTCCCACACCCCCTCTATCTCCCACACCCCCTCTATCTCCCACACCCCCTCTATCTCACACACCGCCTCTATCTCACACACAGCCTCTATCTCACACAACCCCTCTATCTCACACACAGCCTCTATCTCACACACCCCCTCTATCTCACTCTTCCCCTCTATCTCACTCTCCCCCTCTATCTGTCTCTCCCTCCACTATCTCACACACCCCCAATATCTCCCTCTCCCCCTCTATCTCACTCTCCCCCTCTATCTCACTCTCCCCCTCTATCTCACTCTCGCCCTCTATCTGTCTCTCCCCCTCTATCTCCCTCTCTCCCTCTCCCGCTCTCTCTCCCTCTCCCCCCTATCTCCCTCTCCCCCTCTATCTCCCACTCCCCCTCAATCTGTCTCTCGCCCTCTATCTCACACACCCCAAATATCTCCCTCTCCCCCTACATCTCCCTCTCCCCCCTCTGCCCCCTATATCTCCCTCTCCCCGTCTCTCTCCCTCTGCCCCTCTCTCTCCCTCTGCCCCTCTCTCTCCCTCTGCCCCTCTCTCTCCCTCTGCCCCTCTATCTCACTCCCCCCTCTATCTCACTCGTCCCCTCTATCTGTCTCTCCCCCCACTATCTCACATACCCCCAATATCTCCCTCTCCCCCTCTTTCTCCCTCTCCCCCCTCTCTCTCCCTCTGACCCCCTATATCTCCATCACCCCGTCTCTCTCCCTCTGCCCGTCTCTCTCCCTCTGCCCCTCTATCTCACTCTGCCCCTCTATCTCACTCTGCCCCTCTATCTCACTCTCCCCCTCTATCTGTCTGTCTCTCCCTCTATCTGTCTGTCTCTCCATCTATCTGTCTGTCTCTCTCCCTCTATCTGTCTCTCTCCATCTATCTGTCTCTCCCCCCTCTATCTCACTCTCCCCCTCCTCCTGACACTCACTCTCTCTCCATCTACCTCTGTCTCTGCCACTCTCTCTGTCTCTCTCTCTGTCCCTCCTTCTGTCTTTCCCTCTCTATCTCTATGTCTTTCTCCTTCTATCTCTCTCTCTGTCGCTCTATCTTAATCTCTCTCTCTCTGCCCCTCCATCTGCCTTTTCCTCTCTGTCTCTCCCTCTCTCTCCTTCTATCTGTGTCTCTCTCTCTCTCTGTCTCTCCATCTGTCTTTCCCTTTCTGTCTCTCCCTCTCTCTCCATCTCTCTGTCTCTGCCTCTCTCTCTGTCCCTCCATCTGTCTTTCCCTCTCGGTCACTACCTCTCTCTCCTTCTATCTCTGTCTCGCTCTCTGTTCCTCCAAATGTCTTTCGCTCTCTGCCAATCCCTCTCTCCTTCTCTCTGTCTATCCCTCTCTCTCCTCTCTCTCTCGGTCCCTCCATCTGTATCCACCCCCCACCACCTGTCACTCCCTCTCTCTCCTATCTATGTCTCTCGCTCTCTATCCCTCCATCTATCCTTCCCTCTCTGTCACTCCATCTCTCTCCTTCTCTCCCTTTCTCTCCCTTACTCTCTCTCTCTGTCTTTCCATCTGTCTTTCCCTCTCTATGTCTGTCCATCGATCTCCTCTCTCTCTCTGTCCCTCCATTTGTCGTTCCCTCTCTGTCACTTCCTCTCTCTCCTTCTATCTCTGCCTCTCACTCTCTGTCCCTCCATCTGTCTTTCCCTCTCTGTCTCTCCATCTCTCTCCTTCTATCTCTGTCTCTCCATCTGTCTTTCCCTTTCTATCACTCCCTCTCTCTCTCCTTCCATCTCTGCCTCTCTCTGTCTCTCCATCAGTCTTTCCCTTTCTGTCACTCCCTCTATGTCCTTCTATCTCTCTCTCTCTCTATCCCTCCATCAGTCCTTCCCTCCCTGTCACTCCATCACTCTCTCTGTCTCTCAGTCTGTCCCTCTATCTGTCTTAGCCTCCCTGACACTCCCTCTCTCTCCTTCTATCTCTGTATCTCTCTGTCTCTCCATCTGTTTTTTCCTCTAACCCCTCTCTCCTTCTCTGTCACTCCCTCTCTCTCCTTCTCTCTCACTCTGTCCCTCCATCCGTCTTTCCCTCCCTGTCACTCCCACTCTCTCCTATCTCTGTCTTTCTCTCTGTCTTTCCTTGTGAATTTCCCTCCCTATCACTCCCTCTCACTCGTTCTATCCCTGCCTCTCTCCCTGTCCCTCCATCTGTCTTCCCACACCCCACCCATCAATCCGTCTCTCTCCTTCTATCTCTGTCTCTATCTCTCTATCCCTCCATCTGTCCTTCCCTCCCTGTGACTCCATTTCTCTCCCTTTCTCTCTCTCTCTCTCTCTCTCTGTCCCACCATCTGTCTTTCCCTCTCTGTCTCTCCCTCTCTCTCCTTCCATCTCTGCCTCTCAGTCTCTCTGTCCATCCATCTGTCTTTACCTCTCTGTCTCTCCCTCTCTCTCCATCTATCTCTGTCTCTCTCTCTCTGTCTTTCCATATGTCTTTCCCTTCCTGTCACTCCCTCTCTCTCCTTCCATCTCTGCCTCTCTCTCTCTCTGTCTCTCCAACTGCCTTTCCCTCTCTGTCTCATCCACACTCTCCTTCTCTCTCTGTCTCTCTGTCTCTCTCTCTCTGTCCCTCCATCTGCCTTTCCCTCTCTGTTGCTCCCAATCTCTCCTACTATCTCTGTCTCTCTCTCTGTTCCACCATTTGTCTTACCCTCTCTGTCACTCCCACTCTCCTCCTCTCTATCTCTCCCTCTCCCTCCTTCACTTTCTCACCGTCCCTCCATCTGTCTTTCCCCCCGTGTCACTCCCTCTCTCTCCTTCTATCTCTGACCCTCTCTCTCTCCGTCCGTCTGTCATTCCCTCCCTGTCTCTCCATCTCTCTCCTTTTATCTCTATCTCTTCATCTTTCTGTCCCTCTCTGTCTCTCCCTATCTCTCCTTCTCTCTCTGTCTCTCACTTTGTCCCTCTGTCTGTCTTTCCCTCCCTGTCACTCCCTCTCTCTCCTTCTATCGCTGTCTTTCTCTCTGTCTCTCCATCTGTCTTTCCCTCCCCATCACTCCCTCTCTCTCCTTCCATCTCTGTCTCTCCAACTGCCTTTCCCTCTCTGTTTCTCCCAATCTCTCCTTCTATCTCTGTTTCTCTCTCTCAATCCCTCCATCTGTCCATCTGTCCTTCCCTCCCTGACACTCCCTCTCTCTCCTTCTCTCTCTGTCCCTCCATCTGTCTTTCCCTCCCAGTCTCTCCCTCTCTCTCCTTCTATCACTGTTTCTCTCTCTCTGTCTTTCCATCTGTCTTTCCCTTCCTGACATTCCCTCTCCCTCCTTCCATCTCTGCCACTCTCTCTCTCGCTCTGTCTCTCCAACTGCCTTTCCCTCTCTGTCTCTCCCAATCTCTCCTTCTCTCTTTGTCTCTGCCTCGCTCTCTGTCCCTCCATCTGTCTTTCCCTCTCTGTCTCTCCCCTCTCTGCTTCCATCTCTGTCTCTCTCTCTCTATCTCTCCATCTCTCTTTCCCTCCCAGTCACTCCCTCTCACTCTTACAATCTCTGTCTCCCCCTCTCTCTCCCTCTATCACTGTCTCTCTCACTGTCTTTCCATCTGTCTTTCCCTCCCTGTCACTCCCTCTCTCTCCTTCCATCTCTGCCTCTCTCTCTTTTTCTGTCTCTCCAACTGCCTTTCCCTCTCTGTCTCTCCCAATCTCTCCTTCTCTCTCTGTCTCTGCCTCTCTCTCTGTCCCTCCATCTGTCTTTCCCTCTCTGTCTCTCCCTCTCTGTCCTTCTATCTCTGTCTCTCTCTGTCAATCCCTCCATCTGTCCATCCGTCCTTCCCTGCCTGACACTCCATCTCTCTCCTTCTCTCTCTGTCTCTCTCTCTGTCCGTCCATCTGTCTTTCCCTCGCTGTCACTCCCTCTGTCTCCTTCCATCTCTGCCTCTCTCTCTCTATCTGTCTTTCCCTCTCTGTCTCTCCCTCTGTCTCCTTCCATCTCTGCCTCTCTCTCTCTATCTGTCTTTCCCTCTCTGTCTCTCCCTCTGTCTCCTTCCATCTCTGCCTCTCTCTCTCTATCTGTCTTTCCCTCTCTGTCTCTTCCTCTCTCTTCTTCTACCACTGTCTCCATTTCTCTCTTTGAATCTGTCATTCCCGCCCTGTCACTCCCTCTCTCTCCTTCCATCTCTGCCCCTCTCTCTCTCTCTGTCTCCAACTGCCTTTCCCTCTCTGTCTCTCCCTCTCTCTCCTTCTATCTCTGTCTCTCTCTCTCTATCTCTCCATCTCTCTTTCCCTCCCAGTCACTCCCTCTCACTCTTTCAATCTCTGTCTCTCCCTCTCTCTCCTTCTATCACTGTCTCTCTCACTGTCTTTCCATCTGTCCTTGCCTCCCTGTCACTCCCTCTCTCTCCTTCCATCTCTGCCTCTCTCTCTTTCTCTGTCTCTCCAACTGCCTTTCCCTCTCTGTCTCTCCCTCTCTCTCCTTCTATCTCTTTCTCTCTCTGTCAATCCCTCCATCTGTCCATCCGTCCTTCCATGCCTGACACTCCCTCTCTCTCCTTCTCTCTCTGTCTCTCTCTCTGTCCATCCATCTGTCTTTCCCTCCCTGTCTCTCCCTCTGTCTCCTTCCATCTCTGCACCTCTCTCTGTCTCTCCATCTGTCTTTCCCTCCCTGTCACTCCCTCTCTCTCCTTCCATCTCTGCCCCTCTCTCTCTCCAACTGCCTTTCCCTCTCTGTCTCTCCCAATCTCTCCTTCTGTCTCTGTCTCTGCCTCTCTCTCTGTCTCTCTCTCTGTCCCTCCATCTGTCTTTCCCTCTCTGTCTCTCTCTCTCCATCTCTCCATCTCTCTTTCCCTCCAAGTCACTCCCTCTCTCTCCTTCAATCTCTGTCTCTCCCTCTCTCTCCTTCTATCACTGTCTCTCCATCTGTCTTTCCCTCCCCATCACTCCCTCTCTGTACTTCCATCTCTGCCTCTCTCGCTGTCTCTCCATCTGTCTTTCCCTCTCTGTCTCTCCCTCTCTCTCCTTCTTTCACTGTCTCTCTCCCTCTGTCTTTCCATCTGTCTTTCCCTCCCTGTCACTCCCTCATTCTCCTTCCATCTCTGCCTCTCTCTCTCTCTCTCTGTCCCTCCATCTGCCTTTCCCTCTCTGCCTCTCCCAATCTTTCCTTCTCTCTCTGTCTCTGCCTCTCTCTCTGTCCCTCCATCTGTCTTTCCCTCTCTGTCTCTCCCTCTCTCTCCTTCCATCTCTTTCTCTCTCTGTCAATCCCTCCATCTGTCCATCCATCCTTCCCTGCCTGACACTCCCTCTCTCTCCTTCTCTCTCTGTCTCTCTCTCTGTCCATCCATCTGTCTTTCCCTCCCTGTCTCTCCCTCTCTCTCCTTCTACCACTGTCTCCCTCTCTCTGTCTTTCCATCTGTCATTCCCTCCCTGTCACTCCCTCTCTCTCCTTCCATCTCTGCCCCTCGCTCTCTCTCTGTCTCCAACTGCCTTTCCCTCTCTGTCTCTCCCAACCTCTCCTTTTCTCTCTGTCTCTGTCTCTCTCTCTGTCCCTCCATCTGTCTTTCCCTCTCTGTCTCTCTCTATCTCTCCATCTCTCTTTCCCTCCCAGTCACTCCCTCTCTCTCCTTCAATCTCTGTCTCTCCCTCTCTCTCCTTCCATCACTGTCTCTCCATCTGTCTCTCCATCTGTCTTTCCCTCCCCATCACTCCCTCTCGCTACTTCCATCTCTGCCTCTCTCGCTGTCTCTCCATCTGTCTTTCCCTATCTGTCTCACCCTCTCTCTACTTCTTTCACTGTCTCTCTCCCTCTGTCTTTCCATCTGTCTTTCCCTCCCTGTCACTCCCTCACTCTCCCTCCATCTCTCTGTCTCTCTCTCTCTGTCCCTCCATCTGCCTTTCCCTCTCTGTCTCTCCCAATCTCTCCTTCTCTCTCGTTCTCTGCCTATCAGTCTCTCTCTCTGTCCCTCCATCTGCCTTTCCCTCTCTGTCTCTCCCAATCTCTCCTTCTCTCTCGTTCTCTGCCTATCAGTCTCTCTCTCTGTCCCTCCATCTGCCTTTCCCTCTCTGTCTCTCCCTCTCTCTCCTTCTATCTCTGTCTCTCTCTCTCAATCCCTCCAGCTGTCCATCCGTCCTTCCCTCCCTGACACTCCCTCTCTCTCCTTCTCTCTCTGTCTCTCCAAATGCCTTTCCCTCTCTGTCTCTCCCAAACACTCCTTCTCTCTCTCTCTCTGCCTCTCTCTCTGTCTCTCTCTCTGTCCCTCCATCTGTCTTTGCCTCTCTGTCTCTCCCTCTCTCTCCTTCTATCACTGTCTCTCCCTCTCTGTCTTTCCATCTGTCTTTCCCTCCTTGTCACTCCCCCTCTCTCCTTCCATCTCTGCCCCTCTCTCTTTCTCTCTGTCTCTCCAACTGCCTTTCCCTCTCTGTCTCTCCCAATCTCTCCTTCTCTCTCTCTCTCTGTCTCTCTCTCTGTCTCTCTCTCTGTCCCTCCATCTGTCTTTCCCTCTCTGTCTCTCCCTCTCTCTCCTTCTGTCTCTGTCTCTCTCTCTCTCCATCCCTCCACCTGTCCATCGGTCCTTCCCTTCCTGTCACTCCATCTCTCTCCATCTCTCTCTGTCTCTCTCTTGGTCTCTCCATCTGTCTTCCCACCCACCCCCATCACTCCATCTCTCTCCTTCTATCTCTGTCTCTCTCTCTCTCTATCCCTCCATCTGTCCTTCCTTCACTGTCACTCCATCTCTCTCCTCTCTCTGTCTCTCACTCTGTCCCTCCATCTGTCTTTCCCTCTCTGTCACTCCCTCCCTCTCCTTCTATCTCTGTCACTCCCTCTCTGTCTTTCTATTTCTATCTCTGTCTCTCTCTCTCTGTCTCTCCATCTGTCCTTCCCTCACTGTCACTCCATCTCTCTCCTCTCTCTGTCTCTCACTCTGTCCCTCCATCTGTCTTTCCCTCTCTGTCACTCCCTCCCTCTCCTTCTATCTCTGTCACTCCCTCTCTGTCTTTCTATTTCTATCTCTGTCTCTCTCTCTCTCTGTCTCTCCATCTGTCCTTCCCTCACTGTCACTCCATCTCTCTCCTCTCTCTTTCTCTCACTCTGCCCCTCCATCTGTCTTTCCCTCTCTGTCACTCCCTCCCTCTCCTTCTATCTCTGTCTCTCTCTCTGCTATCACTGACACTGGGAGAGAGACAGAGGGACGGAGGGTTAGATATGAAGGCATAGAGAGGGCCGTAGAGAGGGACAAACTTGGAGAGAGAGAGAGAATGTTGAGTTGGATGAAGAGGATAATGTAAGATATATTAACTTGATTTAATCCTTCACTGCTGGGTACACAAACATATTTGAGATAGGCATGGAGAGAAAACGAACATCGGGAGAGGGAGGAATGCAGTAAAGTTGGGGCCCAGGCGGACACTTTTGATGATCCAGAAGGAATAGCCTCCATTATAAATATTCAGCCAGCTATTCCACTGTGGAAATTTCATGCTGGCTTATTGGTTAATTTTTAAACCTGTGATTGATAGATTCTTGTTAACCAAAGGTATTAAGAGATAAAGGGCAAAGGTGGGATATATGGTGTTAGTTAGATCACAGATCAGCCCTGATCTCACTGAATGCTGGAACAGGGTCGAGGGGTTAAATTGCCTCCTCATCTTCCTATGTCTGATGTTTTATATCCTTCTTTCACTCTCACACACCCTGTCTGTCTGTGTCTCCCTCTATTTCTCTCATTCTCTCTCTCTCTCTCTGTCTGTTTCGGACAGTGTAGAGTGAGATTCACTCTGTATCCACCCCATGATGTTCCTGCCCTGGGAGTGTGTGATGGGACAGTGTCGAGGGAAATTTACTCTGTGTCAAACCCAACATTGTGCTTGGCTTGGGAATATTTAATGGGACAGTGTAGCTGGAGATTTACTCTGTATCCCTGGAATTTTGAAGGCTCAGGTGTGATTTGATGATTGTTTTCAAGATAATAAGGGAAACTGATAGGGTGGACAGAGAGTAACAATTCCCACTGGCTGCAGAGTCTAGAACATGGGGGCATAGTCTAAAAATATAAACCTAGTCTAAAAACCTTTCAGGAGTGAAATGAAGAAACACTTCAACACACCAGGTGTGGTATCAGTTTGAAACTCTCTTCCACAATCAGCAATTGATGCTGAGACACTTGTTAATTTTTAAATCTGAGTTTGAGAGATTTTTGTTAACCAAAGGTATTAAGGGACAAAGATCGGTACATGGAGTTAGATCACACATCAGCCATGAGCTCATTGAATGACAGAACAGGGTTGAGGGGCCAAATGGCCTCCTCCTCTTCCTCTGTCCTACGCCCAATATCCTGCTATCACTCTCTGTGTCTTGGTCTCTGTCTCCCTCTTTGTCTCTCTGTCTGTCTGTCTCTCTCTCCTCTCATCTGTGGAAATCCACACACATCAGTCAGCCATTTTAGGTTCATTTTCAGTGGCCATTTTATGTTCCCACAACACTGGGACATTTATCGCTGTCTATCCCAAACCATCTCCCTTTGTAGTCTATTTGTGTCCTCCTCACAGCTTATTGTCCCACCTAACCTAGTATCTCTCTCCTTTGCTCCGTCTCACCCACGCACTCTCCCCCCTCTCTCTCCCCCCCCATTTCTCTCTCCCCCCATTTCTCTCTCTCCCCCCCACCCCCCCGCAATCTCTCTTTAAGTGTCCTGTTATCACATCCTTTATTACAGATTCGACCATTTTCCCAATGACTGATGTTAGACGAACAGGTCTTTAGTTCCCCATTTTCTCTCTCCTTCCTTTTGTAAATAGTGGGGTTACATTTGCTACCTTCTAATCTGCCTCTCTCACACTGCCTCTCCCACACTGCCTCTGTCCCTCGCTATCTGTCTTACCCCCTCTCTCTCTCGCTATCTATCCCTCTCTGTCTTTTTCTCTCTCTCGCTCTATCTCTCCCTCTCTCTCTCTACCTCTGTCCATGTCTCAATTTGTGCCTCCCTCACACCATCTCTCCCTCTCTCTCTGTCTCTCTCTAGCTCTCTGTCTGCCTCTCTATGTCTGCCTCACTGTGTCTCCTTCTCTCTCTGTGCCTCTCTCACTCTCTATCTGTCTCTCCCCCAGCTCTCTCTCTCTGTCTCTCCCTCTCTCTCTTTCTCAACCTCTGTCCATGTCTCAATTTGTGCCTCCCTCACACCATCGCTCCCTCTCTCTGTCTCTCTCTATCTCTCTCTCTGCCTCTCTCTCTCTGCCTCTCTCTCTTCAGCCTCTCCCTCTCTAGCTCTCCCTCTCTCTCGCTGCCTCTGTCCACGTCTCAGTTTGTGTCTCCCCCACACTATCTCTCCCTCCCTCTCTCCCTCCCTCTCTCCCTCCCTCTCTCCCTCCCTCTCTCACTCCCTCTCTCCCTCCCTCTCTCCCTCCCTCTCTCTCTCTCATTCTCCCTCTCTCCCTCCCTCTCTCCCTCCCTCTCTCCCTCCCTCTCTCACTCCCTCTCTCCCTCCCTCTCTCCCTCACTCTCTCCCTCCCTCTCTCTCTCTTTCTCTATCTCAGAGTTACAGCTCAGATGATTAACCTCTTTATCCATGTGTTATGAACACGGGACTTTGTCTCTCTCCCATTTTCTAGGATGTTGCCAGGACTGGAGAATTGTAGCTATGAGGATAGGCAGGGGTTGTTGTCCTTGGAAAAGCGAAGGCCGAGGGGAGATCTGATTGAAATGTACAAAATGTTGAGGGTCCTGGATAGAGTGGAGGTGAAGGGCAGAGAACCATAGCAGAAAGGTCAGTGACGAGGGGGCATAGATTTAAAGTGATTGGCAGAAAAATTAGAGGGGAGTTGAGGAAAATCTTTTTCACCCAGAGGGTCGCGATGGTCTGGAACTCACTGCCTGAAAGGGTAGTTGAGGCAGAGACCCTCAACTCATTCAGAAGGAGTCTGGATCGGCACCTCAAGTGCGGTAAGCTGCAGAGCTCAGACCAAATGCTGGAAGGTGGGATTAGAATAGGTTGATCGTTTTCGGCTGGCACAGAGAGGATGGGCCAAGTGGCCGCTTTCTGTGCCTTAAAATTTCTATGTTGCCCTCGCCAACTCTATTTTTCCCTCTGTTACCCTCTGAATCCCAGTCTCTCCCTCTCTGTTACTCTCTGAATCCCAGTCTCTCCCTCTCTGTTACCCTCTGAATCCCAGTCTCTCCCTCTCTGTTACCCTCTGAATCCCAGACTCTCCCTCTCTGTTACCCTCTGAATTCCAGTCTCTCCCTCTCTGTTACCCTCTGAATCCCAGTCTCTCGCTCTCTGTTACCCTCTGAATTCCAGTCTCTCCCTCTCTGTTACCCTCTGAATCCCAGTCTCTTGCTCTCTGTTACCCTCTGAATCCCAGTCTCTCCCTCTCTGTTACCCTCTGAATCCCAGTCTCTCCCTCTCCGTTACCCTCTGAATCCCATTCTCTCCCCCTCTGTTACTCTCTGAATCCCAGTCTCTCCCTCCATGTTTCCCTCTGAATCCCAGAATCTCCCTCTCTGTTACCCTGTGAATCCCAGTCTCTCCCTCTCTCTTACCCTCTGAGTCCCAGACTCTGCCTCTCTGTTACCCTGTGAATCCCAGACTCTCCCTCTCTGTTACCGTCTGAATCCCAGTCTCTCCCTCTCTGTTTCCCTCTGAATCCCAGACTCTCCCTCTCTGTTACCCTCTGAATCCCAGACTCTCCCTCTCTGTTACCGTCTGAATCCCAGTCTCTCCCTCTCTGTTTCCGTCTGAATCCCAGTCTCTCCCTCTCTCTTACCCTCTGAGTCCCAGTCTCTCCCTCTCATTTACCCTCTTGAGTCCCAGTCTCTCCCTCTCCGTTACCCTCTGAATCCCAGTCTCTCCCTCTCTCTTACCCTCTGAGTCCCAGTCTCTCCCTCTCCGTTACCCTCTGAATCCCAGTCTCTCCCTCTCTGTTACCTGACCAGAGCTTTATAAATGTTCAGCACACCCTCTCGGCTTTTGTACTCACTGTATACAGTGTAAATTGTGGTATTCCCCAGGGGTTTTGATTAGGACCACTGATCTTATTGATATATGAATGACTTAGACTGGGGTAAACAGGGCATAACTTCAACATTGTGCCATCTGCAATGTAAGAAACAGTGAAGGGAATAGGAGTAGACTTCAGGAGGATAGAGGCAGTCTGGTGAAATGGTCAGACACATAGCAGGTTAACTTCAATGCTGAGAAATGTAAAATGATGCATTTTGGAAGGAAGGCTGAGGAGAAGCGATATAAACTAAATGGTACAATGTTAAAATGGGTGCAGGGACAGAGAGATCTGGGATTTCATTTGTGTCACTTTTTACATCTAAAAGATTCAATTTGGGGCTTGCAATCTCTAAGTTGAATTTAGCTTCATCCTGAAAAGTGTTAGCAAACGTGTTGGGAAATGTGTCAAAAGCTGTTTCCATTCAGACATTCCTGCATTGTGGAAGTGTGAGCTGTCTTTGCAGAGACAGGAAATAGAGTTGTTTGAATGGACCTGCAGGTTTTGGTTGATGCAATAAGGTGAGAATTTGAATTGTGTCCCTTCCAGATACACAGAATTGAAGGTATTTACAGAACACCACATGAAGTAGTTTACCAATGTCTGACAAACTTCAAAGACTTCAAACACATGGAAGAAGAGGCGAAGGGAACAATATACAAAACCTGAGACCGTCAGACATCAGCAGGAGGAAAATGAATCTCTTTTTATGGGTTTTAATTTGAAGGCCTGAGCTGATGATTGAAAAAGCAGGAGTTCAAATCCCACGCTGGGCTGTTGTGAATTTGAATTCTATTTTTTCTTTCAAAAAACATAAATCTGGAGTTAAAAAGCCTCTAGGTTGGAATGATTCACTCCTGTCTACTAGTGCAAAGCCCGTGTGTGTCTCAGTTTTGCTGTATTTATTAATGATTTAAGATGATGTGGTAGAATGCAACATACCCAAGTTTACCAATGACACAAAAATAGGCAGCATTGTAAGCAGTGTAGCTGGAAGCATCAAATTACAAAGAGATATTAATATCTTAAATAAATGGGCAAAACTGTGGCAGTTAGATTTCAATGTTAGTAAAAAAGTCCAGAACAGAGTACTTTATAAATGGTGAAAAGCTAGAAACACTGGAGGTTGAAAGAGACTTTGGGGGGTCCATGTCCATTTGAGTGCAGTGTAGATTTACCAGAATGATAACTGGACTCCAAGGGTTAAATTACGAGGTGATATTACACAAATTAGGGATTTATTGCCTGGAATTTAGGAGGATCAAGGTGATTTGTTCAAAGATGTTGAGATATTAAGGGGAACTGATGGGGTAGTTTGGGAGAAACTATTTCAGCAGCTTGGTAACATAGGAACAGGAGTAGGCCATTCAGCCCATCGAGCCTGTTCCGCCATTCAATACGATCATGGCTGATCATCCACTTCAATGCCTTTTTCCCAGACTGAGTTTCCACAGCCCACTGGGGTAGAGAATTCCAAAGATTCACAACCCTCTGAGCAAAGACATTTCTCCCCATCTCTGACCTAAGTGGCTTCCCCCTGATTTTGAAATTGTGTCCCCTGGTTCTAGACTCCCGAACCAAAGGAGACATCTTACCTGCATCGAACCTGTCTATCCCTTTAAGTATTTAGTATGTTTCAATAAGATCACCTCTCATTCTTCTAAACTCCAATGAGTTTAGGCCCAACCTGTTCAACCATTCCTCATAAGACAACCCCTTCATCCCAGGAATCAGCCGAGTGAACCTTCTCTGAACTGGTTCCAATGCATCCAGGCCTGACCATTTATCCACTTTCAAAGTTGCCAAACACCTTAATATTTCCCTCTCACTCTGTTTATCCCATCCAATATTTCACACTCCTCCTCTTTAACTACAATACCTGCATCGTTCCCCCTCTTTTATAAAGAGGGAGACAAAGTATTCATTAAGAACCATGCCCACATCTCCCACCTCCATACACACATTCCCTTTTTGGTCCCTAATACTCTGTCCTTATTTATCCTCTTGCTCTTCATTTATTTATAAAACATCTTTGTGATTTCTTTGATTTAATGGTAATATTATTTTCCGGCCATTTCTTTGCTCTCCTAATTTGCTTTTTAATTTCACCCTTGTACTTTCTACACTCCTCTCAGCTTTCTGTTGTATTGAGCTCTCGGTATCTGACATCAGCTTCCCTCTTGTGCCTTATCGTACCCGGTTTGATCCTTGACATCCAAGGGGCTCTAGATTTGGGAGTCCCACCCTGTTTGTCTTTGTGTGAACATATTTGATATCAACCCTCAGTAACTCTCACTGCTCTGACACTGATTGACCTTCAAGTAGCTGTTTCCAGTCCACTTTGCTAAAATCCCCCATCCCTGGATCCACCATCCCCTCTGCTCCCTACAAAGGACTCTCACATCCTTCCTAAAGTGTGGTCACCAGAATTGGATGCACTGTTCTGGTCATGGCCTAACCAGAGGTTTATAAACATACAGCATAACCTTCATGCTTTTGTACTCAAAATCTCTATTTATGAAGCCCAAGATCCCATATGCTTTGCTGACTACTTTCTCAATATGTCCTGCCACCTTCAAAGATGTATGTACATGTATCCCCAGGTCTCTCTGTCCCTGCACACTCCCTAGAACTGGGCCATTATGTTTGTATTCCCTCTCCCTATCCTTTCTGCCCATCTCACATTTCCCTGTATTAAATTCCTTCTGCCACTTGTCTGCCCATTCTGCTCACCTATCGATGTCCTGTTGTAGTCGATTGATGTCATCAACACTGTTTGCATCTCCTCCAAGTTTGTTATCTCCCCCTCTATCTCCCTCTCTCCCCTCTATCTCCCTCTTCACCTCTATCTCCCTCTCCCCCTCTATCTCCCTCTTCACCTCTATCTCTCTCTCCCCCTCTATCTCCCTCTTCACCTCTATCTCTCTCTCCCCCTCTATCTCTCTCTCCCCCTCTATCTCTCTCTTCACCTCTATCTCCCTCAACCCCCTCTATCTCCCTCTCCCCCTCTATCTCCCTCTTCACCTCTATCTCCCTCAACACCCTCTATCTCCTTCTCCCCCTCTATCTCCCTCTTCACCTCTATCTCTCTCTCCCGCCTCTATCACCCTCTCCCCCTCTATCTCCCTCTCTCCCCTCTATCTCTCTCCCCCCCTCTATCTCTCTCTTCACCTCTATCTCCCTCAACCCCCTCTATCTCCCTCAACCCCCTCTATCTCCCTCAACCCCCTCTATCTCCCTCAACCCCCTCTATCTCCCTCTCCCGCCTCTATCACCCTCTCCCCCTCGATCTCTCTCTCCCCCCTCGATCTCTCTCAACCCCCCCTATCTCTCTCACCCCCTTCTATCTCTCTCACCCCCTTCTATCTCTCTCTACCCCAACTATCTCTCTCTACCCCAACTATCTCTCTCCCCCCACTATCTCTCTCTCCCCCCACTATCTCTCTCTCCCCCCACTATCTCTCTCTCCCACCACTATCTCTCTCTCCCACCACTATCTCTCTCTCCCCGCTCTATCACTCTCTCCCCGCTCTATCACTCTCTCCCCGCTCTATCACTCTCTCCCCGCTCTATCTCCCTCTCCCCGCTCTATCACTCTCTCCCCGCTCTATCTCCCTCTCCCCGCTCTATCTCCCTCTCCCCGCTCTATCTCCCTCTCCCCGCTCCATCTCCCTCTCCCCGCTCCATCTCCCTCTCCCCGCTCCATCTCCCTCTCCCCGCTCCATCTCCCTCTCCCCGCTCCATCTCCCTCTGCCCGCTCTATCTCTCTCTCCCCCCTCTATCTCTCTCTCTCCACCTCTATCTCTCTCTCTCCACCTCTATCTCTCTCTCTCCACCTCTATCTCTCTCTCTCCCCCTCTATCTCTCTTCCCCCTCTAAATCTCTTCCCCCTCTCTGTCCCTCCATCTGTCTTTCCCTCTCTGTCACTCCCTCTCTCTCCTTCTATCTCTGTCTCTCTCTCTCTATCCCTCCATCTGTCTTACCCTCCCTGACACTCCCTCTCTTTCCTTCTATCTCTGTCTCTGCCACTCCCTCTGTCTCCCTCTCTGTCCTTCCATCTGTCCTTCCCTCTCTGTCTCTCCCTCTCTCTCCTTCTATCTCTCTCTCTCTGTCTCTCCATCTGTCTTTCCCTCCCTATCCCTCCCTCTCAATACTTCCATCTCTGCCTCTCTCTCTCTGTCCCTCCACCTGTCTACCACCCCCCACCCCACCCCCCGTCACTCGATCTCTCTCCTTCGATCTCTGTCTCTCTCTCTCTGTCCCTCCATCTGTCTTTCCCTCCCTGACACTCCCTCTCTCTCCTTCTCTCTCTGTCTCTCTCTCCATCCCTCCATCTGTCTTTCCCTTGCTGTCTCTCCCTCTCTCTCCTTCTATCTCTGTCTCTCTCCCTGTCCCTCCATCTGTCTTGCCCTCTCTGTCACTCCATCTCTCTCCTTCCATCTCTGCGTCTCTCTCTCTCTCTGTCTCTCCAACTGCCTTTCCCTCTCTGGTTGACTAACAGGAAGCAGAGAGTGGGGATAAATGAGTGCTATTCTGGTTGGCAATCAGTCACTAGTGGTGTGCCTCAGGGATCGGTGTTGGGACCCCAATTATTTACAATTTATATCGATGATTTGGAGTTGGGGACCACGTGTAGGGTGTTAAAGTTTGCAGATGACACTAAGATGAGTGGCAGAGCAAAGTGTGCAGATGACTGTGAAAGTTTGCAGAGGAACATAGATACATTGAGTGAGTGGGCAAAGGTCTGGCAGATGGAATACAATGTTAATAAATGTGAAGTTATTCATTTCGGTAGGAGTAACAGTAAAAAGGATTATTACTTGAATGGTAAAAAGTTGCAGCATGCTGCTATGCAGAGGGACCTGGGTGTCCTTGTGCATGAATCGCAAAAGGTTGGTCTGCAGGTACAGCAAGTAATTAGGAAGGCAAATGGAATTTTGTCCTTCATTGCTAAAGGGATTGAGTTTAAAAGCAGAGAGGTTATGTTGCAGCTGTATAAGGTACTGGTGAGGCCGCACCTGGAGTACTGTGTGCAGTTTTGGTCTCCTTACTTGAGAAAGGATGTACTGGCACTGGAGAGGGTGCAGAGGAGGTTCACTAGGTTGATTCCAGAGTGGAGGGGGTTGGCTTATGAGGAGAGACTGAGTAGATTGGGATTATATTCATTGGAATTCAGAAGAATGAGGGGGGATCTTATAGAAACTGAAATTGAAATATTATAGAAATTGAAATATTCTTCTGTCACTCTCTGTCCCTTGGGCAGTCTGTTTGTGTGTGTGTCTGTGCATGTCGTTCTCTGTGTGTCTGTGCATGTCGGTCTGTGTGTGTGTGTGGTTCTGTGTGTGTGTTTCTCTGTGTGTCTGTGTGTGTGGTTCAGTGTGTGTGGTTCTCTGTGTGTGGGTGTGTGTGGTTCTCTGTGTGTGGGTGTCTGTGTGTCTGTCTGTGTCTATGCCTGTTTCTCTCTCCTCTCTCAGAACCTCAGTAAAACTCCACATACATCAATCTGCTATTTTAATTTGGCTGCTTTTGGTGATACCACAACTGCAGATGGTGCACTTCCTTCTGCAGGCTGGTAGGAAACCCATATCCCGCTCTTTAACGGCATATTCTGTCTGCTTTGTATACTAAATTGATTAATCCCTAATAATTGATCAAATCTGACATTGATTACTGTTTGAAAGTCTCCAGGTTTACTTTCCTCCCAGGGCTGATTAAAAGTCCGAGTTTCCCTCAGTGTTTTGGAAATATCAAACCCTGATCCCACACCCAGTAAAGTATTTTACATGATGGGACGCTGCAAATGTTGTTATACTCAGTGCGCACGGTACCTTCATGTTGTAATAAGATGTTATAATCTCTATTCAGATAACTCTCATGCCACAGGGGCAAAATTTCACTGGGTCAACATTCTGACCAAACACTAAAACATTACAGAAAGCGAGGCTCACAAATTCAACACAAGTTTCCTTTTCTGTGTCTCGCTGGTCTGTTCTGATTTTCTGTTGGGTGACATCAGCCTAGATTTTGTGTTCGGACCTGAACCCACAAACGTATAACTCAGAGGCAGGATTATTACCCACTGAGCTACAGCTGGCTCCAATGTTCCCAGAAAATTTAGTTGTTGTGCACGGCAAGTTGTTTTTGTCCCACGTGCAGTCCCTTTAAATTTTTAAGAATCTTCGAAGACGTGTGTTATTTATCACGGAACAGGACCTGCGTGGTACCTTCCAGGCTGCTGCACACAGCTTTGCAGGAACACTGACCGACACTCTCCATCCCAATCTCTTCCTCTCTGGTAATCTCTCCCCATTGCGATCCTTCCCTCTCTCTGTTATTCCCTCTCTATATCTATCCCTGTCTTTCTCACTGTTACTCTCTCCATCTGGATGGAGGAGGTGAAAGAGAAGCATATATAGTGGCAGCTTTACTCGGTATCTAACCCCACACTGTACCTGTCCTGCGAGTGTTTTATGGAACAGAGAGGACAGAGATTTGCTCTGTAGATAAATCCATTCTGTACTTGGCTTGGCAGCATTTGAAGGGACAGTTTAGACGGAGCTTTACTCTGTATCCCTGGAATTTTGAAGTGTAAGGGGTGTTTATTTCAGTTTGGTTTAGAGATACAGCACTGAAACAGGCCCTTCGGCCCGCCCAGTCTGTGCCGGCCATCAACCACCCATTTTATACTAATCCTTTCAGGCAGTGAGTTCCAGACACCCACCAGCCACTGGGTGAAGAAACTATTGATGTGTTTCGTTCTGTTAAGTTTGATGTCAATGTTTCCCCAGGATGTTGACGCTGGGGGATTCAGCGATGGGATAATGCTTTGAATGCCAAGGGGAGGTGGTTGGATTCTCTCATGTTGCAGATGGTCATTGCCTGGCACTTGTGTGACGTGAATGTTACTTGCCACTGGTCGGCCCAAACCTAAATGTTGTCCGGGTCTTGGTGCATGTGGCTCTGGATTGCTTCATTATCTGAGGCAAAATACTGTGGATGCTGGAAATCTGGAAAGCATCGAGCTGAATCACTAACTCTGTTTCTCTCTCCACAGATGCTGCCTGACCTGCTCAGTATTTAAAGCACTTTCTGCTGGGGTCTCAGCTGAAGATGGTTGGGCCTCGGACACTACCCTGAGAAACTCCTGCAGTGAAGGCCTGGGACTGAGATGATTGACTTCCAACAACCAAAACCATCTTCCTTTGTGCTCGGTATGATTCCAACCAGTGGTTGAATTGCATCTTCCTCTTCCAATATCCCCTGTGAAGTATCCTTCTATCTCTTTTAGTCACCCTGTCAGTCCATGTCTCTCTGTTTCTCTTTTTCTGTCTCTCTCTCTGTCTGTCTCTATCAGACAGTGTAGAGTGAGATTCACTCTGTATCCACCCCATGATGTTCCTGCCCTGGGAGTGTGTGATGGGACAGTGCAGAGGGAAATTTACTCTGTGTCAAACCCAACATTGTGCTTGGCTTGTGAATTTTTAATGGGACAGTGTAGCTGGAGATTTACTCTGTATCCCTGGAATTTTGAAGGCTCAGGTGTGATTTGATGATTGTTTTCAAGATAATAAGGGAAACTGATGGGGTGGACAGAGAGTAACAATTCCCACTGGCTGCAGAGTCTAGAACATGGGGGCATAGTCTAAAAATATAAACCTAGTCTAAAAACCTTTCAGGAGTGAAATGAAGAAACACTTCAACACACCAGGTGTGGTATCAGTTTGAAACTCTCTTCCACAATCAGCAATTGATGCTGAGACACTTGTTAATTTTTAAATCTGAGTTTGATAGATTTTTGTTAACCAAAGGTATTAAGGGACAAAGATAGGTACATGGAGTTAGATCACACATCAGCCATGAGCTCATTGAATGACAGAACAGGGTTGAGGGGCCAAATGGCCTCCTCCTCTTCCTCTGTCCTACGACAAATATCCTGCTATCACTCTCTGTGTCTTGGTCTCTGTCTCCCTCTTTGTCTATCTTTCTGTCCTCTCATCTGTGGAAATCCACACACATCAGTCAGCCATTTTAGGTTCATTTTCAGTGGCCATTTTATGTTACCACAACACTAGGACATTTATCGCTGTCTATCCCAAACCATCTCTCTTTGTAGTCTATTTGTGTTCTCCTCACAGCTTATTGTCCCACCTAACCTAGTATCTCTCTCCTTTGCTCCGTCTCACTCACACACTCTCCCCCATCTCTCTCCCCCCCCATTTCTCTCTCTCCCCATTTCTCTCTCCCCGCCCCCCCCTGCAATCTCTCTTTAAGTGTCCTGTTATCACATCCTTTATGATAGATTCGAGCATTTTCCCAATGACTGATGTTAGACGAACAGGTCTTTAGTTCCCCATTTTCTCTCTCCTTCCTTTTGTAAATAGTGGGGTTACATTTGCTACCTTCTAATCTGCCTCTCTCACACTGCCTCTGTCCCTCGCTATCTGTCTTTCCCCCCTCTCTCTCTCTACCTCTGTCCACGTCTCAATTTGTGCCTCCCTCACACCATCTCTCCCTCTCTCTCTGTCTGCCTCTCTGTCTGCCTCTCTGTGTCTCCTTCTCTCTCTGTGCCTCTCTCACTCTCTATCTGTCTCTCCCCCAGCTCTCTCCTTCTATCTCTCCCTCTCTCTCTTTCTCAACCTCTGTCCATGTCTCAATTTGTGCCTCCCTCACACCATCGCTCCCTCTCTCTCTGTCTCTCTCTATCTCTCTCTCTGCCTCTCTCTCTCTGCCTCTCTCTTTCTGCCTCTCTCTCTCTCTGCCTCTCTCTCTCTCTCTCTCTGTCACGCCCTCTCTTTCTTTCGCTGCCTCTGTCCACGTCTCAGTTTGTGTCTCCCCCACACCATCTCTCCCTCCCTCTCTCCCTCTCTCTCTTTCTCCCTCTCTCCCTCCCTCTCTGTCTCTGTCTCAGAGTAACAGCTCAGATGATTAACCTCTTTATCCATGTGTTATGAACACGGGACTTTGTCTCTCTCCCATTTTCTAGGATGTTGCCAGGACTGGAGAATTGTAGCTATGAGGATAGGCAGGGGTTGTTGTCCTTGGAACAGAGAAGGCTGAGGGGAGATCTGATTGAAATGTACAAAATGTTGAGGGTCCTGGATGGAGTGGAGGTGAAGGGCAGAGAACCATAGCAGAAAGGTCAGTGACGAGGGGGCAGAGATTTAAAGTGATTGGTAGAAAAATTAGAGGGGAGTTGAGGAAAATCATTTTCACCCAGAGGGTCGCGATGGTCTGGAACTCACTGCCTGAAAGGGTAGTTGAGGCAGAGACCCTCAACTCATTCAGAAGGAGTCTGGATAGGCACCTCAAGTGCGGTAAGCTGCAGTGCTCGGACCAAATGCTGGAAGGTGGGATGAGAATAGGTTGATCGTTTTTCGGCTGGCACAGAGAGGATGGGCCAAGTGGCCTCTTTCTGTGCCTTAACATTTCTATGTTGCCCTCGCCAACTCTATTTTACCCTCTGTTACCCTCTGAATCTCAGTCTCTCCCTCTCTGTTACCCTCTGAATTCCAGTCTCTCCCTCTCTGTTACCCTCTGAATCCCAGTCTCTCCCTCTCTGTTACCCTCTGAATCCCAGACTTTCCCTCTCTGTTACCCTCTGAATCCCAGTCTCTCCCTCTCTGTTACCCTCTGAATCCCAGACTTTCCCTCTCTGTTACCCTCTGAATCCCAGACTTTCCCTCTCTGTTACCCTCTGAATCCCAGACTTTCCCTCTCTGTTACCCTCTGAATTCCAGTCTCTCCCTCTCTGTTACCCTCTGAATCCCAGACTTTCCCTCTCTGTTACCCTCTGAATTCCATCTCTCTCCTTCTCTCTCTGTCTCTCACTCTGTCCCTCCATCTGTCTTTCCCTCTCTGTCTCTCCGTCTCTCTCCTTCTATCTCTGTCTCTGCCTTTCTCTCTGTCTTGCTCTCTGTCACTCCATCTGTCTTTCCCTCTGTGTCTCTCCCTCTCCTACTATTTCTGTCTCTCTCTCTCACTATTTCTGTCTCTCTCTCTCTCTGTCTCTCCATGTGTCTTTCCCTCCCTGACTCTCCCTCTCTCTCCGTCTGTCTCTGTCTCTACCTCTCTCTCTGTCCCTCCATCTGTCAAAGAACAGTACAGCACAGGAACAGGCCATTCGGCCCTCTAAGCCTGCGCCGATCTTGATGCCTGCCCAAACTAAAACCTTCTGCACTTCCGGGGTCCGTATCCCTCTATTCCCATCCTATTCATGTATTTGTCAAGATGTCTCTTAAACGTCTCTATGGTACCTGCTTCCACCACCTCCCCCGGCAACAACTTCCAGGCACTCACCACCCTCTGTGTAAGGAACTTGCCTCGCACATCCCCTCTAAACTTTTCCCCTCTCAACTGAAACCTCTATCTCCTAGTAACTGACTCTTCCACCCTGGGAAAAAGCTTCTGAATATCCACTCTGTCCATGCCACTTATAACTTTGTAAACCTCTATCATGTCGCCCCTCCACCTCCGTCGTTCCAGTGAAAACAATCCGAGTTTATCCAACCTCTCCTCATAGCTAATGCCCTCCAGACCAGGCAACATCCTGGTAAACCTCCTCTGTACCCTCTCCAAAGTCTCCACGTCCTTCTGGTAGTGTGGCGACCAGAATTGCACGCAATATTCTAAGTGTGGCCTAACTAAGGTTCTGTACAGCTGCAGCATGACCTGCCTATTTTTATACTCTGTGCCCCGACCGATGAAGGCAAGCATGCCGTATGCCTTCTTGACTACCTTATCCACCTGCGTTGCCACTTTCAGTGACCTGTGGACCTGTACGCCCAGATCTCTCTGCCTGTCAATACTCCGAAGGGTTCTGCCATTTACTGTATACTTCCCACCTGCATTAGACCTTCCAAAATGCATTACCTCACATTTGTCCAGATTAATCTCCATCTGCCATTTCTACGCCCAAGTCTCCAACCGATCTATATCCTGCTGTATCCTCTGACAATCCTCATCACTATCCGCAACTCCACCAACCTTTGTGTCGTCCGCAAACTTACTAATCAGACCAGCTACATTTTCCTCCAAATCATTTATATATCCTACAAACAGCAAAGGTCCCAGCACTGATCCCTGCGGAACACCACTAGTCACATCCCTCCATTCAGAAAAACACCCTTCCACTGCTACCCTCTGTCTTCTATGACTGAGCCAGTTCTGTATCCATCTTGCAGCCAGTTCTGTATCCATTTTGTCTTTCCCTCCCTGTCACTCCCTCTCTTTCCTTCCATCTCTGCCTCTTTCTCTGTCTCTCCATCTCTATTGCCCTCTCTGTCTCTCCCTCTCTCTCCTTCCAGCTCTGTCTTTCTCTCTCTCTCCATCTGTCTTTCCCTCTCGGTCTATCCCTCTCTCTACTTCTCTCTCTCTCTGTCTCTCACTCTGTCCCTCCATCTGTCTTTCCCTCTCTGCAACACCCTCTCTCTCCTTCTCTCTCTCTCTCTCTCTCTCTCTGTCCCTCCATCTGTTTTTCCCTCCATGTCACTATTTCTCTTTCCTTCTATCGCTGTCTCTCTCTCTCCATCTGTCTTTCCCTCCCTGTCACTCCCTCTCTCTCCTTCTATCTCTGTCTCTCTCACTATCCCTCCATCTGTCCTTCCCTCCCTGTCATTCCATTTCTCTCCTTCTCTCTCTGTCTCTCTCTCTCTGTCCCTCCATCTGGCTTTCCCTCCCTGACACTCCCTCTCTCTCCTTCTATCTCTGTCTCTCTCTCTGTCCCTCCATTTGTCTTTCCCTCTCTGTCACTACCACTCTCTCCTTCTATCTTTGTCTTTCTCTCTCTATCCCTCCATCTCTCCTTCCCTCCCTGTCTCTCCATCTCTCTCCTTCCATCTCTGACTCTCTCTCTCTGGCTCACCATCTGTCTTTCCCTCTCTGTCTCTCCATCTCTCTCCTTCTATCTCTGTCTCTGCCTCTCTCTGTGTCCCTCCATCTGTCTTTCCCTCTCTGTCTCTCCATCTCTCTCCTTCTCTCTCTCTGTCTCTCCATCTGTCTCCACCCCCCGTCACTCCCTCTCTCTCCTTCTATCTCTGTCTCTGCCACTCTCTCTGTCTCTCTCTCTGTCTCTCCATCTGTCTTTCCCTCTCTGTCTCTCCGTCTCTCTCCTTCTATCTCTGTCTCTGCCTCTCTCTGTGTCCCTCCATCTGTCCTTCCCTTTCTGTCTCTCCCTCTCTCTCCTTCTATCTCTGTCTCTGCCTCTCTCTCTGTCTCGCTCTCTCTCTCTCTCCAATTGCCTTTCCCTCTCTGTCTCTCCCTCTCTCTCCTTCTCTCCCTGACACTCCCTCTCTCTCCTTCTCTCTCTGTCTCTCTCTCTCTGTCTCTCCATCTGGCTTTCCCTCTCTGTCTCTCCCTCTCTCTCCTTCTATCTCTGTCTCTCTCTCTCGCTATCCCTCCATCTGTCCTTCCCTCCCTGTCACTCCATCTCTCTCCCTGTCTCTCTCTCTCTGTCCCTCCGTCTGTCTTTCCCTGCCGAACACTCCCTCTCTCTCCTTCCATCTTCCCCTGTCTCTCTCTGTCTCTCCGTCTGTCTTTCCCTCTCTGTCTCTCCCTCTCTCTCCTTCTATCTCCGTCTCTCTCTCTCTGTCTCTCCGTCTGTCTTTCCCTCCCCTGTCACTCCCTCTCTCTCCTTCCATCTCTGTCTCTCTGTTCCTCCATCTGTCTTTCCCTCTCTGTCTTTCCCTATCTCTCCTATCTCTGTCCCTCTCTCTCTGTCTCCATTTTAAATATTCAGCAAGCTATTCCACTGTGGGAGCCATCACACCCTCATGATATTGTTTGTGGAAATTTCATGCTGGCAAAGACAGGATATATGGTGGAAGTTACATCACAGATCAGCCAAGATCACATTGAATGCAGGAACAGAGTTGTGGGGTTAAATTGCATACTCCTCTTCCAATATCCCCTGTCTATTATCCTTCTTTCTCTGTCAGTCACCCTTTTAGTCTATGTCTCTCTGTTTCACTCTTTCTGTCTCTCTCTGTCTGTCTCTATCGGACAGTGTAGAGTGAGATTCACTCTGTATCCACCCCATGATGTTCCTGCCCTGGGAGTGTGTGATGTGACAGTGCAGAGGGAAATTTACTCTGTGTCAAACCCAACATTGTGCTTGGCTTGGGAATATTTAATGGGACAGTGTAGCTGGAGATTTACTGTGTATCCCTGGAATTTGGAAGGCTCAGGTGTGATTTGATGATTGTTTTCAAGATAATAAGGGAAACTGATAGGGTGGACAGAGAGTAACAATTCCCACTGGCTGCAGAGTCTAGAACATGGGGGCATAGTCTAAAAATATAAACCTCGTCTAAAAACCTTTCAGGAGTGAAATGAAGAGACACTTCAACACACCAGGTGTGGCATCAGTTTGAAACTCTCTTCCACAATCAGCAATTGATGCTGAGACACTTGTTAATTTTTAAATCTGAGTTTGATAGATTTTTATGAAACCTCTCTGTCACTCCCTCTCTCTTCTCCCATCTCTGCCTCTCTCTCTCTCTGTCTCCCCATCTGTCTTTCCATCTCTGTCGCTCTCACTCTCTCCTTCTCTCTCTGTCTCTCTCTCTCTCTCTCTGTCTCTCCCTCCTGCTATCTCTGACACTAGGACCGAGACAGAGGGAGAGAGGGTTAGTTATGAAGGCAGAGAGAGGGCTGTAGAGAGGGACAACGTTGGAGAGAGAGAGATTGTTGAGGTGGATGAAAAGGATAATGTAAGATATATTAATTTGATGTAATCCTTCACTGCTGTGGACACAAACATATAAGAGATAGATATGGAGAGAAATAAACATCGGGAGAGGGGGAAATGTCGATGATTTTGGGGCCCAGGCAGATACTTTTGATGATCCAGAAGAAATAGCCTCCATTTTAAACATCCAGCGAGCTATTCCACTGTGGGAGCCATCACACCCTCATGATATTGTTTGTGGAAATTTCATGCTGGATTATTGGTTAATTTTTAAACCTGTGATTGATAGATTCTTGTTAAACAAAGATAGTAAGAGATAAGGGGCAAAGGCAGGATATATGGTGTAAGATAGATCACAGATCAGCCCTGATCTCATTGAATGCCGGAACAGGGTTGTGGGGTTAAATTACATCCAATATCCGATGTTAAATGTCCTTCTTTCTCTGTCTGTCACCCTGTCAGTCCATGTCTCTCTGTCTAAACTAAATGGTACAATGTTAAAATGGGTGAAGGAACAGAGAATCCTTCCCCATCCAGGAGCTGACCGTGTCTCTCTCTCTCTCTCTCTCTCTACCCCCTCTCTCACTCCCCCCTTTTTCCTCTCTCTCTTTCTCTTTCAATCCTGATCCTGACTTTTCTCGGAATCCTTCTTGGTTGAATAGTACCCTGAAATGTTTCAGTCTCACTGTTACAAGGAACAAGTCACATTTCTGTGGTATTTTCGATATCTTAATGATTCAATTTGGAGCTTGGATTGTGTCAGGTAAATGTGGTTTCTCATTCAGACATTCCTGCATTGTGGAACTGTCAGTTATCTGTGCAGGGACAGGATATCGGGGTGTCTGAATGGAGTTGAAGATTTTGGTTGCTTGAATAGGGTGTGAATTAGATTGTGGATTGTGTCCCTGAAGGTATTTAAGCCGATGACCTGAGAGAATGAAGTGGTTTACCAATGTCTGAATAACATCAAAGTCTTCAGACACATGAAAGAACAAGATTAGGGACAATACACAAAAGCTGAGACAGTCAGGTCACAACAGGAGGAAGGTGAATGTCTTTTACAGTTTGTAATCTGAAAGCCTGAGGTAATGACTGAAAAAGTCGGAGTTCAAATCCCACATTGGGCTCTTGTGAATTTGAATTTCTCTGAAAATAAAAAATAACTCTGGAATAATAAATCCTCCAGGATGAAATGATTCAATATCACTGCTCTGACACTGATTTACCTTCAAGTAGCGTTTTCCAGTCCACCTTTTCTAAATCACCTTCCACCGGCCCAGCTTCATTCCCTAAAACTAAGTGACAAACTGACCCATCTCTTGTTGACCTTGCTACGTACTGGCCTAAAATACTTCCCCTGAATGTATATTTAGAATTCTGTATCCTTGATACCTTTTACACTAGTCTCAGTTATCAATGCACTAGTTAGGTCTGCACTAGACCCTGTCTCTGTTTATATTACACATGGACCTGTCTCTGCTATAAAAATGGTTTAAAAAGTGGAGAGCAAACCCTCCAATTTATACACTCGATCTGAAGAAATAGGAGCAGGAGTAGGCCATTCAGCCTCTTGAGCCTGTTCTGTCAGTCAATATGATCATGATTGATCTGATAGTGACTTTAACTCCATTTTCCTGCCTGGCCCCCATAACCCTTGACTCCCTTGTAAATTCATTGACCCAACCTCCACTGCTCTCTGGGGAAGAGAATTCCAAAGCCTAACCAACCTCTGGGAGAAAGAAGTCTTCCTTAGCTCAGTCTTAAATGGCAGACCCTTTATTTTTAAACGGTGCCCCCTAGTTCAAGACTCCTCCACAAGGGAAACATCCTCCCAACATCCGCCCTGTCAAGTCCCCTCAGAATCTTGTATGTTTCAATAAGATCACCTCTCATTCTTCTAAACTCCAATGAGTATAGGCCCAACCTGTTCAACTATTCCTCATAAGACAACCCCTTCATCCCAGGAATCAGCCGAGTGAACCTTCTCTGAACTGATTCCAATGCATCCAGGCCTGACCATTTATTCACTTTCAAAGATGCTGAACACCTTAATATTTCCCTCGCACCCTGTTTATCCCATCCAATATTTCACACTCCTCTTTAACTACAATGTCTGCATAGTTCCCCCTCTTTTATAAATACGGACACAGAGAATTCATTAAGAACCGTGCCCACATCTCCCACCTCCACACACACATTCCCTTTTTGGTCACTAATGCTCTATCCTTAGTTATCCTCTTGCTCTTCATGTATTTATAAAACATCTTTGTGCTTTCCTTGATTTTACTTGGTAATATTATTTTTGTTAACCAAAGGTATTAAGGGGCAAAGATAGGTACATGGAGTTAGATCACACATCAGCCATGAGCTCATTGAATGACAGAACAGGGTTGAGGGGCTAAATGGCCTCCTCCTCTTCCTCTTTCCTACGACAAATATCCTGCGATCACTCTCTGTGTCTTGGTCTCTGTCTCCCTCTTTGTCTATCTTTCTGTCCTCTCATCTGTGGAAATCCACACACATCAGTCAGCCATTTTAGGTTCATTTTCAGTGGCCATTTTATGTTACCACAACACTGGGACATTTATCGCTGTCTATCCCAAACCATCTCTCTTTGTAGTCTATTTGTGTTCTCCTCACAGCTTATTGTCCCACCTAACCTAGTATCTCTCTCCTTTGCTCCGTCTCACTCACACACTCTCTCCCATCTCACTCCCTCCCATTTCTCTCTCCCCCCATTTCTCTCTCACCCCATTTCTCTCTCCCCTCCCCCCCTCCCCCCGCAATCTTTCTTTAAGTGTCCTGTTATCACATCCTTTATTATAGATTCGAACATTTTCCCTATGACTGATGCTGAAGAACAGGTCTTTAGTTCCCCATTTTCTCTCTCCTTCCTTTTGTAAATAGTGGGGTTACATTTGCTACCTTCTAATCTGCCTCTCTCACTCTGCCTCTCTCACACTGCCTCTGTCCCTCGCTATCTGTCTTTCCCCCCTCTCTCTCGCTCTATCTCTCCCTCTCTCTCTCTACCTCTGTCCATGTCTCAATTTGTGCCTCCCTCACACCATCGTTCCCTCTCTCTCTGTCTCTCTCTAGCTCTCTGTCTGCCTCTCTCTCCCTCTCTCTGCCTCCCTCTCTCTGCCTCCCTCTCTCTGCCTCCCTCTCTCTGCCTCCCTCTCTCTGCCTCCCTCTCTCTGCCTCTCTCTCTCTGCCTCTCTCTCTCCGTCTCTCCCTCTCTCTCTCTTTCGCTGCCTCTGTCCACCTCTCAGTTTGTGTTTCCCCCACACCATCTCTCCCTCCCTCTCTCTCTGTCTCTCTCTGCCTCTCTCTCTCTGCATCTCTCTCTCCGTCTCTCCCTCTCTATCTCTCCCTCTCTCTCTTTCGCTGCCTCTGTGCACATCTCAGTTTGTGTCTCCCCCACACCATCTCTCCCTCCCTCACTCCCTCCCTCCCTCTCTCTCTCTCTTTCTCCCTCTCTCCCTCCCTCTCTGTCTCTGTCTCAGAGTTACAGCTCAGATGATTAACCTCTTTATCCATGTGTTATGAACACGGGACTTTGTCTAGGATGTTGCCAGGACTGGAGAATTGTAGCTATGAGGATAGGCAGGGGTTGTTGTCCTTGGAACAGAGAAGGCTGAGGGGAGATCTGATTGAAATGTACAAAATTTTGAGGGTCCTGGATGGAGTGGAGGTGAAGGGCAGAGAACCATAGCAGAAAGGTCAGTGACGAGGGGGCAGAGATTTAAAGTGATTGGCAGAAAGATTAGAGGGGAGTTGAGGAAAATCTTTTTCACCCAGAGGGTCGCGATGGTCTGGAACTCACTGCCTGAAAGGGTAGTTGAGGCAGAGACCCTCAACTCATTCAGAAGGAGTCTGGATAGGCACCTCAAGTGCGGTAAACTGCAGTGATCGGACCAAATGCTGGAAGGTGGGATGAGAATAGGTTGATCGTTTTTCGGCTGGCACAGAGAGAATGGGCCAAGTGGCCTCTTCCTGTGTCTTAAAATTTCTATGTTGCCCTCGCCAAATCTATTTTTCCCTCTGTTACCCTCTGAATCCCAGTCTCTCCCTCTCTGTTACCCTCTGAATCCCAGTCTCTCCCTCTCTGTTACCCTCTGAATCCCAGTCTTTCCCTCTCTGTTACCCTCTGAATCCCAGTCTCTCCCCTCTGTTACTCTCTGAATCCCAGTCTCTCCCCCTCTGTTACCCTGTGAATCCCAGTCTCTCCCTCTCTGTTACACTCTGAATCCCAGACTCTCCCTCTCTGTTCCCCTCTGAATCCCAGTCTCTCCCTCTCTGTTACCCTCTGAGTCCCAGTCTCTCCCTCACTGTTACCCTCTGAATCCCAGTCTCTCCCTCTCCGTTACCCTCTGAATCCCAGTCTCTCCCTCTCTGTTACCCTCTGAATCCCAGTCTCTCCCTCTCTGTTACCCTCTGAATCCCAGTCTCTCCCTCTCTCTTACCCTCTGAGTCCCAGTCTCTCCCTCACTGTTACCCTCTGAATCCCAGTCTCTCCCTCTCTGTTACCCTCTGAGTCCCAGTCTCTCCCTCTCTGTTACCCTCTGAATCCCAGTCTCTCCCTCTCCGTTACCCTCTGAATCCCAGTCTCTCCCTCTCCGTTACCCTCTGAATCCCAGTCTCTCCCTCTCCGTTACCCTCTGAGTCCCAGTCTCTCCCTCTCTGTTACCCTCTGAATCCCAGTCTCTCCCTCTCCGTTACCCTCTGAATCCCAGTCTCTCCCTCTCTGTTACCCTCTGAATCCCAGTCTCTCCCTCTCTGTTACCCTCTGAATCCCAGTCTCTCCCTCTCTCTTACCCTCTGAGTCCCAGTCTCTCCCTCACTGTTACCCTCTGAATCCGAGTCTCTCCCTCTCTGTTACCCTCTGAGTCCCAGTCTCTCCCTCTCTGTTACCCTCTGAATCCCAGTCTCTCCCTCTCCGTTACCCTCTGAATCCCAGTCTCTCCCTCTCCGTTACCCTCTGAGTCCCAGTCTCTCCCTCTCTGTTACCCTCTGAATCCCAGTCTCTCCCTCACTGTTACCCTCTGAATCCCAGTCTCTCCCTCTCTGTTACCCTCTGAGTCCCAGTCTCTCCCTCTCTGTTACCCTCTGAATCCCAGTCTCTCCCTCTCCGTTACCCTCTGAATCCCAGTCTCTCCCTCTCCGTTACCCTCTGAATCCCAGTCTCTCCCTCTCCGTTACCCTCTGAGTCCCAGTCTCTCCCTCTCTGTTACCCTCTGAATCCCAGTCTCTCCCTCTCCGTTACCCTCTGAATCCCAGTCTCTCCCTCTCTGTTACCCTCTGAATCCCAGTCTCTCCCTCTCTGTTACCCTCTGAATCCCAGTCTCTCCCTCTCTCTTACCCTCTGAGTCCCAGTCTCTCCCTCACTGTTACCCTCTGAATCCCAGTCTCTCCCTCTCTGTTACCCTCTGAATCCCAGTCTCTCCCTCTCTGTTACCCTCTGAATCCCAGTCTCTCCCTCTCTGTTACCCTCTGAATCCCAGTCTCTCCCTCTCTGTTACCCTCTGAATCCCAGTCTCTCCCTCTCTCTTACCCTCTGAGTCCCAGTCTCTCCCTCTCTGTTACACTCTGAATCCCAGACTCTCCCTCTCTGTTCCCCTCTGAATCCCAGTCTCTCCCTCTCTGTTACCCTCTGAGTCCCAGTCTCTCCCTCACTGTTACCCTCTGAATCCCAGTCTTTCCCTCTCTGTTACCCTCTGAATCCCAGTCTCTCCCCTCTGTTACTCTCTGAATCCCAGTCTCTCCCCCTCTGTTACCCTGTGAATCCCAGTCTCTCCCTCTCTGTTACACTCTGAATCCCAGACTCTCCCTCTCTGTTCCCCTCTGAATCCCAGTCTCTCCCTCTCTGTTACCCTCTGAGTCCCAGTCTCTCCCTCACTGTTACCCTCTGAATCCCAGTCTCTCCCTCTCCGTTACCCTCTGAATCCCAGTCTCTCCCTCTCTGTTACCCTCTGAATCCCAGTCTCTCCCTCTCTGTTACCCTCTGAATCCCAGTCTCTCCCTCTCTCTTACCCTCTGAGTCCCAGTCTCTCCCTCACTGTTACCCTCTGAATCCCAGTCTCTCCCTCTCTGTTACCCTCTGAGTCCCAGTCTCTCCCTCTCTGTTACCCTCTGAATCCCAGTCTCTCCCTCTCCGTTACCCTCTGAATCCCAGTCTCTCCCTCTCCGTTACCCTCTGAATCCCAGTCTCTCCCTCTCCGTTACCCTCTGAGTCCCAGTCTCTCCCTCTCTGTTACCCTCTGAATCCCAGTCTCTCCCTCTCCGTTACCCTCTGAATCCCAGTCTCTCCCTCTCTGTTACCCTCTGAATCCCAGTCTCTCCCTCTCTGTTACCCTCTGAATCCCAGTCTCTCCCTCTCTCTTACCCTCTGAGTCCCAGTCTCTCCCTCACTGTTACCCTCTGAATCCCAGTCTCTCCCTCTCTGTTACCCTCTGAGTCCCAGTCTCTCCCTCTCTGTTACCCTCTGAATCCCAGTCTCTCCCTCTCCGTTACCCTCTGAATCCCAGTCTCTCCCTCTCCGTTACCCTCTGAGTCCCAGTCTCTCCCTCTCTGTTACCCTCTGAATCCCAGTCTCTCCCTCACTGTTACCCTCTGAATCCCAGTCTCTCCCTCTCTGTTACCCTCTGAGTCCCAGTCTCTCCCTCTCTGTTACCCTCTGAATCCCAGTCTCTCCCTCTCCGTTACCCTCTGAATCCCAGTCTCTCCCTCTCCGTTACCCTCTGAATCCCAGTCTCTCCCTCTCCGTTACCCTCTGAGTCCCAGTCTCTCCCTCTCTGTTACCCTCTGAATCCCAGTCTCTCCCTCTCCGTTACCCTCTGAATCCCAGTCTCTCCCTCTCTGTTACCCTCTGAATCCCAGTCTCTCCCTCTCTGTTACCCTCTGAATCCCAGTCTCTCCCTCTCTCTTACCCTCTGAGTCCCAGTCTCTCCCTCACTGTTACCCTCTGAATCCCAGTCTCTCCCTCTCTGTTACCCTCTGAATCCCAGTCTCTCCCTCTCTGTTACCCTCTGAATCCCAGTCTCTCCCTCTCTGTTACCCTCTGAATCCCAGTCTCTCCCTCTCTGTTACCCTCTGAATCCCAGTCTCTCCCTCTCTCTTACCCTCTGAGTCCCAGTCTCTCCCTCTCTGTTACACTCTGAATCCCAGACTCTCCCTCTCTGTTCCCCTCTGAATCCCAGTCTCTCCCTCTCTGTTACCCTCTGAGTCCCAGTCTCTCCCTCACTGTTACCCTCTGAATCCCAGTCTCTCCCTCTCCGTTACCCTCTGAATCCCAGTCTCTCCCTCTCTGTTACCCTCTGAATCCCAGTCTCTCCCTCTCTGTTACCCTCTGAATCCCAGTCTCTCCCTCTCTCTTACCCTCTGAGTCCCAGTCTCTCCCTCACTGTTACCCTCTGAATCCCAGTCTCTCCCTCTCTGTTACCCTCTGAGTCCCAGTCTCTCCCTCTCTGTTACCCTCTGAATCCCAGTCTCTCCCTCTCCGTTACCCTCTGAATCCCAGTCTCTCCCTCTCCGTTACCCTCTGAATCCCAGTCTCTCCCTCTCCGTTACCCTCTGAGTCCCAGTCTCTCCCTCTCTGTTACCCTCTGAATCCCAGTCTCTCCCTCTCCGTTACCCTCTGAATCCCAGTCTCTCCCTCTCTGTTACCCTCTGAATCCCAGTCTCTCCCTCTCTGTTACCCTCTGAATCCCAGTCTCTCCCTCTCTCTTACCCTCTGAGTCCCAGTCTCTCCCTCACTGTTACCCTCTGAATCCCAGTCTCTCCCTCTCTGTTACCCTCTGAGTCCCAGTCTCTCCCTCTCTGTTACCCTCTGAATCCCAGTCTCTCCCTCTCCGTTACCCTCTGAATCCCAGTCTCTCCCTCTCCGTTACCCTCTGAGTCCCAGTCTCTCCCTCTCTGTTACCCTCTGAATCCCAGTCTCTCCCTCTCCGTTACCCTCTGAGTCCCAGTCTCTCCCTCTCTCTTACCCTCTGAATCCCAGTCTCTCCCTCTCCGTTACCCTCTGAATCCCAGTCTCTCCCTCTCTGTTACCTGACCAGAGCTTTATAAATGTTCAGCGCACCCTCTCGGCTTTTGTACTCACTGTATACAGTGTAAATTGTGGTATTCCCCAGGGGTTTTGATTAGGACCACTGATCTTATTGATATATGAATGACTTAGACTGGGGTAGACAGGGCATAACTTCAACATTGTGCCATTTGCAATGTAATAAACAGTGAAGGGAATGGGAGTAGACTTCAGGAGGATAGAGGCAGTCTGGTGAAATGGTCAGACACATAGCAGGTTAACTTCAATGCTGAGAAATGTAAAATGATGCATTTTGGAAGGAAGGCTGAGGAGAAGCGATATAAACTAAATGGTACAATGTTAAAATGGGTGCAGGGACAGAGAGATCTGGGATTTCATTTGTGTCACTTTTTACATCTAAAAGATTCAATTTGGGGCTTGCAATCTCTAAGTTGAATTTAGCTTCATCCTGAAAAGTGTTGGCAAACGTGTTGGGAAATGTGTCAAAAGCTGTTTCCATTCAGACATTCCTGCATTGTGGAAGTGTGAGCTGTCTTTGCAGAGACAGGAAATAGAGTTGTTTGAATGGACCTGCAGGTTTTAGTTGATGCAATAAGGTGAGAATTTGAATTGTGTCCCTTCCAGATACACAGAATTGAAGGTATTTACACAACACCACATGAAGTAGTTTACCAATGTCTGACAAACTTCAAAGACTTCAAACACATGGAAGAAGAGGAGAAGGGAACAATATACAAAACCTGAGACAGTCAGACAACAGCAGGAGGAAAATGAATCTCTTTTTATGGGTTTTAATTTGAAGGCCTGAGCTGATGATTGAAAAAGCAGGAGTTCAAATCCCACACAGGGCTGTTGTGAATTTGAATTCTATTTTTTCTTTCAAAAAACATAAATCTGGAGTTAAAAAGCCTCTAGGTTGGAATGATTCACTCCTGTCTACTAGTGCAAAGCCCGTGTGTGTCTCAGTTTTGCTGTATTTATTAATGATTTAAGATGATGTGGTAGAATGCAACATACCCAAGTTTACCAATGACACAAAAATAGGCAGCATTGTAAGCAGTGTAGCTGGAAGCATCAAATTACAAAGAGATATTAATATCTTAAATAAATGGGCAAAACTGTGGCAGTTAGATTTCCATGTCAGTAAAAAAGACTAGAACAGAGTACTTTATAAATGGTGTAAAGCTAGAAACACTGGAGGTTGAAAGAGACTTTGGGGGGTCCATGTCCATTTGAGTGCAGTGTAGATTTACCAGAATGATAACTGGACTCCAAGGGTTAAATTACGAGGTGATATTACACAAACTAGGGATTTATTGCCTGGAATTTAGGAGGATCAAGGTGATTTGTTCAAAGATGTTGAGATATTAAGGGGAACTGATGGGGTAGTTTGGGAGAAACTATTTCAGCAGCTTGGGAACATAGGAACAGGAGTAGGCCATTCAGCCCATCGAGCCTGCTCTGCCATTCAATACGATCATGGCTGATCATCCACTTCAATGCCTTTTTCCCAGACTGAGTTTCCACAGCCCACTGGGGTAGAGAATTCCAAAGATTCACAACCCTCTGAGTAAAGACATTTCTCCCCATCTCTGACCTAAGTGGCTTCCCCCTTATTTTGAAATTGTGTCCCCTGGTTCTCGAATCCTGAACCAAAGGAGACATCTTACCTGCATCTAACCTGTCTATCCCTTTAAGTATTTAGTATGTTTCAATAAGATCACCTCTCATTCTTCTAAACTCCAATGAGTATAGGCCCAACCTGTTCAACCATTCCTCATAAGACAACCCCTTCATCCCAGGAATCAGCCGAGTGAACCTTCTCTGAACTGGTTCCAATGCATCCAGGCCTGACCATTTATCCACTTTCAAAGTTGCCAAACACCTTAATATTTCCCTCTCACTCTGTTTATCCCATCCAATATTTCACACTCCTCCTCTTTAACTACAATCTCTGCATCGTTCCCCCTCTTTTATAAAGAGGGAGACAAAGTATTCATTAAGAACCATGCCCACATCTCCCACCTCCATACACACATTCCCTTTTTGGTCCCTAATACTCTATCCTTAATTATCCTCTTGCTCTTCATGTATTTATAAAGCATCTTTGTGATTTCTTTGCTTTTAATGGTAATATTATTTTCCGGCCATTTCTTTGCTCTCCTAATTTGCTTTTTAATTTCACCCTTGAACTTTCTACACTCCTCTCAGCTTTCTGTTGTATTGAGCTCTCGGTATCTGACATCAGCTTCCCTCTTGTGCCTTATCGTACCCGGTTTGATCCTTGACATCCAAGGGGCTCTAGATTTGGGAGTCCCACCCTGTTTGTCTTTGTGTGAACATATTTGATATCAACCCTCAGTAACTCTCACTGCTCTGACACTGATTGACCTTCAAGTAGCTGTTTCCAGTCCCCTTTGCTAAAATCCCCCATCCCTGGATCCACCATCCCCTCTGCTCCCTACAAAGGACTCTCACATCCTTCCTAAAGTGTGGTCACCAGAATTGGATGCACTGTTCTGGTCGTGGCCTAACCAGAGGTTTATAAACATACAGCATAACCTTCATGCTTTTGTACTCAAAATCTCTATTTATGAAGCCCAAGATCCCATATGCTTTGCTGACTACTTTCTCAATATGTCCTGCCACCTTCAAAGATGTATGTACATGTATCCCCAGGTCTCTCTGTCCCTGCACACTCCCTAGAACTGGGCCATTATGTCTGTATTCCCTCTCCCTATCCCTTCTGCCCATCTCACATTTCCCTGTATTAAATTCCTTCTGACACTTGTCTGCCCATTCTGCTCACCTATCGATGTCCTGTTGTAGTCGATTGATGTCATCAACACTGTTTGCATCTCCTCCAAGTTTGTTATCTCCCCCTCTATCTCCCTCTCCCCCTCTATCTCCCTCTTCACCTCTATCTCCCTCCTCACCTCTATCTCCCTCAACCCCCTCTATCTCCCTCAACCCCCTCTATCTCCCTCTCCCCCTCTATCTCCCTCTTCACCTCTATCTCTCTCTCCCCCTCTATCTCCCTCTTCACCTCTATCTCTCTCTCCCCCTCTATCTCTCTCTCCCCCCTCTATCTCTCTCTTCACCTCTATCTCCCTCAACCCCCTCTATCTCCCTCTCCCCCTCTATCTCCCTCTCCCCCTCTATCTCCCTCTTCACCTCTATCTCCCTCAACACCCTCTATCTCCTTCTCCCCCTCTATCTCCCTCTTCACCTCTATCTCCCTCTTCACCTCTATCTCTCTCTCCCGCCTCTATCACCCTCTCCCCCTCTATCTCCCTCTCTCCCCTCTATCTCTCTCCCCCCCTCTATCTCTCTCTTCACCTCTATCTCCCTCAACCCCCTCTATCTCCCTCAACCCCCTCTATCTCCCTCAACCCCCTCTATCTCCCTCTCCCGCCTCTATCACCCTCTCCCCCTCTATCTCTCTCTCCCCCCTCGATCTCTCTCAACCCCCCCTATCTCTCTCACCCCCTTCTATCTCTCTCTACCCCAACTATCTCTCTCTACCCCAACTATCTCTCTCCCCCCACTATCTCTCTCTCCCCCCACTATCTCTCTCTCCCACCACTATCTCTCTCTCCCACCACTATCTCTCTCTCCCCGCTCTATCACTCTCTCCCCGCTCTATCACTCTCTCCCCGCTCTATCACTCTCTCCCCGCTCTATCACTCTCTCCCCGCTCTATCTCCCTCTCCCCGCTCTATCACTCTCTCCCCGCTCTATCTCCCTCTCCCCGCTCTATCTCCCTCTCCCCGCTCCATCTCCCTCTCCCCGCTCCATCTCCCTCTCCCCGCTCCATCTCCCTCTCCCCGCTCCATCTCCCTCTGCCCGCTCTATCTCTCTCTCCCCCCTCTATCTCTCTCTCTCCACCTCTATCTCTCTCTCTCCACCTCTATCTCTCTCTCTCCACCTCTATCTCTCTCTCTCCCCCTCTATCTCTCTTCCCCCTCTAAATCTCTTCCCCCTCTCTGTCCCTCCATCTGTCTTTCCCTCTCTGTCACTCCCTCTCTCTCCTTCTATCTCTGTCTCTCTCTCTCTATCCCTCCATCTGTCTTACCCTCCCTGACACTCCCTCTCTCTCCTTCTATCTCTGTCTCTGCCACTCCCTCTGTCTCCGTCTCTGTCCTTCCATCTGTCCTTCCCTCTCTGTCTCTCCCTCTCTCTCCTTCTATCTCTCTCTCTCTGTCTCTCCATCTGTCTTTCCCTCCCTATCCCTCCCTCTCTCTACTTCCATCTCTGCCTCTCTCTCTCTGTCCCTCCACCTGTCTACCACCCCCCACCCCACCCCCCGTCACTCGATCTCTCTCCTTCGATCTCTGTCTCTCTCTCTCTGTCCCTCCATCTGTCTTTCCCTCCCTGACATTCCCTCTCTCTCCTTCTCTCTCTGTCTCTCTCTCCATCCCTCCATCTGTCTTTCCCTTGCTGTCTCTCCCTCTCTCTCCTTCTATCTCTGTCTCTCTCCCTGTCCCTCCATCTGTCTTGCCCTCTCTGTCACTCCATCTCTCTCCTTCTCTCTCTGTCTCTCTCTCCCTGCCCCTCCATCTGTCTTTCCCTCTCTGTCTCTCCCTCTCTCTCCGTCTCTCTCTCTCTGTCTCTCCATCTGTCTTTCCCTCTCTGTCTATCCCTCTCTGACCTTGTATCTCTGTTTCCCTCTCTCTATCACTCCATCTGTCCTTCCATCTATGTCACTCCCCCTCTCTCTCCTTCTCTCTCTGTCTCTCTCTCTGTCCCTCTGTCAGTCTTTCCCTCCCAGACACTCCCTCTCTCTCCTTCCATCTCTGCCTCTCTCTCTGTCTTTCCATCTTTCTTTCCCTCTCTGTCTCACTCTCCCTCCTTCCATCTCTGCCTCTCTCTCTCTCAGTCTTTCCATCTGTCTTTCCCTCCCTGTCACTCCCTCTCTCTCCTTCTATCTCTGTCTCTCGCTCTCTGTCTCTCCATCTGTCCTTCCCTCCCTGTCACTCCATCTCTCTCCTCTCTCTGTCTCTCACTCTGTCCCTCCATCTGTCTTTCCCTCCCTGTCACTCCATCTCTCTCCTCTCTCTGTCTCTCACTCTGTCCCTCCATCTGTCTTTCCCTCCCTGTCACTCCATCTCTCTCCTTCCATCTCTGCGTCTCTCTCTCTCTCTGTCTCTCCATCTGTCTTTCCCTCTCTGGTTGACTAACAGGAAGCAGAGAGTGGGGATAAATGAGTGCTATTCTGGTTGGCAATCAGTCACTAGTGGTGTGCCTCAGGGATCGGTGTTGGGACCGCAATTATTTACAATTTATATCGATGATTTGGAGTTGGGGACCACGTGTAGGTTGTTAAAGTTTGCAGTTGACACTAAGATGAGTGGCAGAGCAAAGTGTGCAGATGACTGTGAAACTTTGCAGAGGAACATAGATACATTGAGTGAGTGGGCAAAGGTCTGGCAGATGGAATACAATGTTAATAAATGTGAAGTTATTCATTTCGGTAGGAGTAACAGTAAAAAGGATTATTACTTGAATGGTAAAAAGTTGCAGCATGCTGCTATGCAGAGGGACCTGGGTGTCCTTGTGCATGAATCGCAAAAGGTTGGTCTGCAGGTACAGCAAGTAATTAGGAAGGCAAATGGAATTTTGTCCTTCATTGCTAAAGGGATTGAGTTTAAAAGCAGAGAGGTTATGTTGCAGCTGTATAAAGGTACTGGTGAGGCCGCACCTGGAGTACTGTGTGCAGTTTTGGTCTCCTGACTTGAGAAAGGATGTACTGGCACTGGAGAGGGTGCAGAGGAGGTTCACTAGGTTGATTCCAGAGTTGAGGGGGTTGGTTTATGAGGAGAGACTGAGCAGATTGGGATTATATTCATTGGAATTCAGAAGAATTCTCTCAGAACCTCAGTAAAACTCCACATACATCAATCTGCTATTTTAATTTGGCTGCTTTTGGTGATACCACAACTGCAGAGGGTGCACTTCCTTCTGCAGGCTGGTAGGAAACCCATATCCCGCTCTTTAACGGCACATTCTGTCTGCTTTGTATACTAAATTGATGAATCCCTAATAATTGATCAAATCTGACATTGATTACTGTTTGAAAGTCTCCAGGTTTACTTTCCTCCCAGGGCTGATTAAAAGTCCGAGTTTCCCTCAGTGTTTTGGAAATATCAAACCCTGATCCCACACCCAGTAAAGTATTTTACATGATGGGACGCTGCAAATGTTGTTATACTCAGTGCGCACGGTACCTTCATGTTGTAATAAGATGTTATAATCTCTATTCAGATAACTCTCATGCCACAGGGGCAAAATTTCACTGGGTCAACATTCTGACCAAACACTAAAACATTACAGAAAGTGAGGCTCACAAATTCAACACAAGTTTCCTTTTCTGAGTCTCGCTGGTCTGTTCTGATTTTCTGTTGGGTGACATCAGTCTAGATTTTGTGTTCAGACCTGAACCCACAAACGTATAACTCAGAGGCAGGATTATTACCCACTGAGCTACAGCTGGCTCCAATGTTCCCAGAAAATTTAGTTGTTCTGCACGGCAAGGTTTTTTTGACCCACGTGCAGTCCCTTTAAATTTTTAAGAATCTTCGAAGACGTGTGTTATTTATCAGGGAACAGGACCTGCGTGGTACCTTCCAGGCTGCTGCACACAGCTTTGCAGGAACACATCCGACACTCTCCATCCCAATCTCTTCCTCTCTGGTAATCTCTCCCCATTGCTATCCTTCCCTCTCTCTGTTATTCTCTCTCTATATCTATCCCTGTCTTTCTCACTGTTACTCTCCCCATCTGGATGGAGGAGGAGAAAGAGAGGCATATATAGAGGCAGCTTTACTCGGTATCTAACCCCACACTGTACCTGCCCTGCAAGTGTTTTATAGAACAGAGAGGACAGAGATTTGCTCTGTAGATAACTCCATTCTGTACTTGGCTTGGCAGCATTTGAAGGGACAGTTTAGACAGAGCTTTACTCTGTATCCCTGGAATTTTGAAGTGTAAGGGGTGTTTAGTTTAGTTTAATTTAGAGATTCAGCACTGAAGCAGGCCCTTCGGCCCACCGAGTCTGTGCCGACCATCAACCACCCATTAATACTAATCCTACACTAATTCCATATTCCTACCACATCCCCACCTGTCCCCATATTTCCCCACCACCTAACTATACAAGGGGCAATTGCTAATGGCCAATTTACCGATCAACCTGCAAGTCTTTGGCATGTGGGAGGAAACCGGAGCACCCGGAGGAAACCCACGCAGGCATAGGGAGAACTTGCAAACTCCACACAGGCAGTACCCAGAATTGAACCCGGGTCGCTGGAGCTGTGAGGCTGTGGTACTAACCACTGTGCCACTGTGCTGGGTGAATTGATTAAAGTTTACAAGACAATACTGGAAACTGATGGGGTAGATAGAGAGAAACTCTTCTCACTGGTTGGAGGAGTCTCTGACTAGGGGCGCAGTCGAAAAATCGAACATTAGTCGAAGACCCTTTCAAGGGTGAAATTTATTAACACTTCTACACACAAAGGATGGTGGAATTTTGGAATTGTCTTCCACAAATAACCCCTCCCTATCTCTGCAATCACCTCCAGCTTCACAATCCACCAATATCTGCCATCCTCTAATTCTGACCTCTTGAACATCCCCAATTTGAATCGTTCCACCATTGGTGGCCGTGCCTTCAAGCTGCCAAGGCCCTAACTCTGGAATTCCTTTCCCAAACCTCACCGTCTCACTAACTCTCTTTCCTCTTTGAAGATTCTCCCTCAAACCAACCTCTGAGCAATTTTTTGGTCATCTGGTCTAATATCTCCTGAAGTGACTCGGTGTCAAATTTTTATTTTCTTGATTCATTTGTTGGATGTGTGCGTTAGTGGCCAGGACAGCATTTATTGCCCATTCACAATTGCCCTTGAGAAGGTGGTGTTGAGCCTCCTTCTTGAACCGCTGCAGTCCATGTGGGGTAGGTACACCCACAGTGCTGTTAGGAAGGGAGATCCAGGATTTTGACCCAGTCACAGTGAAGGAGCAGCGATATAGTTCCAAGTCAGGATGGTGTGTGACTTAAGGGAAACTTGCAGGTGGTGGTGTTCCCATACGTGTTTCCTGTTTGTTTGCTCTCTCTCCCCCTCCTTCTTTCTAGACCTCCCTGTCCTCCTGTCCCTCTGTGTTATGAGAACCGAAGAACAGAAGGAAGTGGGTGCAGGAACAGAGAGACCTGGAGATGTCTGTGCACAAATTGAAGGTGGCAGAGCTAGTTGAGAAAGTGGTTAAAAGGCATATGGGATCCTAGGCTTTGTAAATAGAGGCTTAGAGTATAAAAGCAAGGAGGTGATGATGAAGCTTTATAAAACACTGCTTCATCCTCAACTAGTATTGTGTCCAATTCTGGACACCGTACTTTCGGAAGGATGTGGGGGCTTTAGACAGGATGCAGAAAAGATTCACGAGCAAGGTTCCAGGGATGAGGGACTTCAGTTACCTGGATAGATTGGAGAAACTGGTGTTGTTCTCCATAGAGAAGAGAAACTTGAGATGAGATTTGATAGAGGTGTTCAAAATCATGAGGGGTCCTGACAGAGTAGATGTAGGAGTAGGAATGCAGCACATAGGACATTCCAGACCCATTTCTGTTCAGTGTTTACTTAAACAAGCGAATTGACCATTTAATATTTTTAACTTACTTAACCCTTGTGTTCCCACAAAGATCAAGCTCGCAAATTCAACAGTGGCCACTTTGACTTCATCCCATCGTGTCTTATGTACATTCTGACAGGATAGCAGGTATAACTGTAGTCATAAAATTCAGCTTAAAATTGATCAGTTACATTGTTATTTCAGTCCATATTTACAGTACACACGGTACCTTACTGTTGTAATCAAGTCATATAGTGTCTATTCATCCCACTGGGGCAAAATGTCACTGGTTCAACATTCTCACCAAATACTAAAACATTCCACAATGCAAGACTCACAAATTCAACACAAGTTTCCTTTTCTGAGTCTCGCTGGTCTGTTCTGATTCTCTGAGGGATTACTGATGCTTATCCTCCACATGAGCAGTCGTCCTAATCCCGTGTGCCTGTCCCGCTCCCAAACCCAGCATCCACTTACATTGAGGCAAGTGATACAGGAGCGTCTCAGTGACTGAGGCAGGTGAGTCTTGAGGCTGAGCCGGGCACAGCCGGGTTAATCCGACACTCCAGGGAATGTTTAAACGGAGCTTTACTCTGTATCGAAGATATGCTGTACCTTCTCTGAGAGTGTGCGATGAGGCAGTGTAGACGAGGAGAGTTATTCCTTACCCATTTTAAATATGGAGAAGTGAATATCCAAGAAATTGTTTTAAATGTGATGAGGGTTTCTGTCTCTACCACCCTTTCAGGCAGTGAGTTCCAGACACCCACCAGCCACTGGGTGAAGAAACTATTGATGTGTTTCGTTCAGTTAAGTTTGATGTCAATGTTTCCCCAGGATGTTGACGCTGGGGGATTCAGCGATGGGATAATGCTTTGAATGCCAAGGGGAGGTGGTTGGATTCTCTCTTGTTGCAGATGGTGATTGCCTGGCACTTGTGTGACGTGAATGTTACTTGTCACTGGTCGGCCCAAACCTGAATGTTGTCCGAGTCTTGGTGCATGTGGCTCTGGATTGCTTCATTATCTGAGGCAAAATACTGTGGATGCTGGAAATCTGGAAAGCATCGAGCTGAATCACTAACTCTGTTTCTCTCTCCACAGATGCTGCCTGACCTGCTCAGTATTTAAAGCACTTTCTGCTGGGATCTCAGTTGAAGATGGTTGGGCTGAGGACACTACCCTGATAAACTCCTGCAGTGAAGGCCTGGGACTGAGATGATTGACTTCCAACAACCACAACCATCTTCCTTTGTGCTCGGTATGATTCCAACCAGTGGAGAGATTTCCCCCGATTCCCACTGACTTCAGTTTTACTCGGGTTCCTCGATGTCACACTCGGTCAAACGCTGCCTTGTTGTTAAGGTCAGTCTCTCTTCCCAGTAGCAGACAGGAGTGAATCGTTCCCTTTGACCCGTTGTACACTGAACAAGCTGTGCTTCTTCACAGCCTGATACAGGACTGTACACGGCCGATTAATGTAGCCCATCAAACACTCCCAGAGCAGGTTCAGCTCAGCTAAGGAACAGAGTACAGTTCCTTCAACATTCTCTCTCTGTCTCTCCCTCCTGCTATCTCTGACATTAGGAGAGAGACAGAGGGAGAGAGGGTTAGATATGAAGGCAGAGAGAGGGCTGTAGAGAGGGACAAAATTGGAGAGAGAGAGATTGTTGAGGTGGATGAAAAGGATAATGTAAGATATATTAATTTGATGTAATCCTTCACTGCTGTGTACACAAACATATAAGAGATAGGTATGGAGAGAAAAAAACATCGGGAGATGGGGAAATGTAGTTGAAGTTGGGGCCCAGACAGATACGTTTGATGATCCAGAAGGAACAGTCTCCATTTTAAACATCCAGCAAGCTATTCCACTGTGGGAGCCATCGCACCCTCATGATAATGGTTGCGCAAATTTCTTGCTGGCATATTGGTTAATTTTTAAATCTGTGATTGATAGATTCTTGTTAACCAAAGGTATTAAGAGATAAGGGGAAAGGCAGGATATATGGTGTAAGTTACATCACAGATCAGCCAAGATCACATTGGATGCCGGAACAGGGCTGTGGGGTTGAATTGCATCTTCCTCTTCCAATATCCCCTGTGAAGTATCCTTCTATCTCTTTTAGTCACCCTGTCAGTCCATGTCTCTCTGTTTCTCTCTTTCTGTCTCTCTCTCTCTCTGTCTCTATCGGTCGGTGCAGAGTGAGATTCACTCTGTATCCACCCCATGATGTTCCTGCCCTGGGAGTGTGTGATGGGACAGTGTAGAGGGAAATTTACTCTGTGTCAAACCCAACCTTGTGCTTGGCTTGGGAATATTTAATGGGACAGTGTAGCTGGAGATTTACTCTGTATCCCTGGAATTTTGAATTCTCAGGTGTGATTTGATGATTGTTTTCAAGATAATAAGGGAAACTGATAGGGTGGACAGAGAGTAACAATTCCCACTGGCTGCAGAGTCTAGAACATGGGGGCATAGTCTAAAAATATAAACCTCGTCTAAAAACCTTTCAGGAGTGAAATGAAGAAACACTTCAACACACCAGGTGTGGTATCAGTTTGGAACTCTCTTCCACAATCAGCAATTGATGCTGAGACACTTGTTAATTTTTAAATCTGAGTTTGATAGATTTTTGTTAACCAAAGGTATTAAGGGACAAAGATAGGTACATGGAGTTAGATCACACATCAGCCATGAGCTCATTGAATGACAGAACAAGGTTGAGGGGCCAAATGGCCTCCTCCTCTTCCTCTGTCCTACGACAAATATCCTGCTATCACTCTCTGTGTCTTGGTCTCTGTCTCCCTCTTTGTCTCTCTTTCTGTCTGTCTGTCTGTCTGTCTGTCTGTCTCTCTCTCTCTCCTCTCATCTGTGGAAATCCACACACATCAGTCAGCCATTTTAGGTTCATTTTCAGTGGCCATTTTATGTGACCACAACACTGGGACATTTATCGCTGTCTATCCCAAACCATCTCTCTTTGTAGTCTATTTGTGTTCTCCTCACAGCTTATTGTCCCACCTAACCAAGTATCTCTCTCCTTTGCTCCGTCTCACTCACGCACTCTCCCCCCTCTCTCTCCCCCACCCTCTCTCCCCCCATTTCTCTCTCCCCCCTCCCCCCGCAATCTCTCTTTAAGTGTCCTGTTATCACATCCTTTATTATAGATTCGAGCATTTTCCCAATGACTGATGTTAGACGAACAGGTCTTTAGTTCCCCATTTTCTCTCTCCTTCCTTTTGTAAATAGTGGGGTTGCATTTGCTACCTTCTAATCTGACTCTCTCACTCTGCCTCTCTCACACTGCCTCTGTCCCTCGCTATCTGTCTTTCCCCCCTCTCTCTCGCTCTATCTCTCCCTCTCTCTCTCTACCTCTGTCCACGTCTCAATTTGTGCCTCCCTCACACCATCTCTCCCTCTCTCTCTGTCTCTCTCTAGCTCTCTCTCTGCCTCCCTCTCTCTGCCTCTCTCTCTCTGCCTCTCTCTCTCTCTGCGTCTCTCTCTCTCCCTCTCTCTCTCTTTCGCTGCCTCTGTCCACCTCTCAGTTTGTGTCTCCCCCACACCATCTCTCCCTCCCTCTCTCTCTGTCTCTCTCTGCCTCTCTCTCTCTGCATCTCTCTCACTCTCTGCCTCTCTCTCTCTCTGCCTCTCTGTCTCTGTCTCTCCCTCTCTATCTCTCCCTCTCTCTCTTTCGCTGCCTCTGTCCACGTCTCAGTTTGTGTCTCCCCCACACCATCTCTCCCTCCCTCTCTCTCTCTCTTTCTCCCTCTCTCCCTCCCTCTCTGTCTCTGTCTCAGAGTAACAGCTCAGATGATTAACCTCTTTATCCATGTGTTATGAACACGGGACTTTGTCTAGGATGTTGCCAGGACTGGAGAATTGTAGCTATGAGGATAGGCAGGGGTTGTTGTCCTTGGAACAGAGAAGGCTGAGGGGAGATCTGATTGAAATGTCCAAAATGTTGAGGGTCCTGGATGGAGTGGAGGTGAAGGGCAGAGAACCATAGCAGAAAGGTCAGTGACGAGGGGGCATAGATTTAAAGTGATTGGTCGAAAAATTAGAGGGGAGTTGAGGAAAATCTTTTTCACCCAGAGGGTCGCGATGGTCTGGAACTCACTGCCTGAAAGGGTAGTTGAAGCAGAGACCCTCAACTCATTCAGAAGGAGTCTGCATAGGCACCTCAAGTGCGGTAAGCTGCAGCGCTCGGACCAAATGCTGGAAGGTGGGATGAGAATAGGTTGATCGTTTTTCGGCTGGCACAGAGAGAATGGGCCAAGTGGCCTCTTCCTGTGTCTTAAAATTTCTATGTTGCCCTCGCCAAATCTATTTTTCCCTCTGTTACCCTCTGAATCCCAGTCTCTCCCTCTCTGTTACCCTCTGAATCCCAGTCTCTCCCTCTCTGTTACCCTCTGAATCCCAGTCCCTCCCTCTCCGTTACCCTCTGAATCCCAGTCTCTCCCTCTCTGTTACCCCCTGAATTGCAGTCTCTCCCTCTCTGTTACCCTCTGAAACCCAGACACACCCTCTCTGTTACCCTGTGAATCCCAGTCTCTCCCTCTCTGTTACACTCTGAATCCCAGACTCTCCCTCTCTGTCCCCCTCTGAATCCCAGTCTCTCCCTCTCCGTTACCCTCTGAATCCCAGACTCTCCCTCTCTGTTACCCTCTGAATCCCAGTCTCTCCCTCTCTCTTACCCTCTGAGTCCCAGTCTCTCCCTCTCCGTTACCCTCTGAATCCCAGTCTCTCCCTCTCTCTTACCCTCTGAGTCCCAGTCTCTCCCTCTCCGTTACCCTCTGAATCCCAGTCTCTCCCTCTCTCTTACCCTCTGAGTCCCAGACTCTCCCTCTCTGTTACCCTCTGAATCCCAGTCTCTCCCTCTCTCTTACCCTCTGAGTCCCAGTCTCTCCCTCTCCGTTACCCTCTGAATCCCAGTCTCTCCCTCTCTCTTACCCTCTGAGTCCCAGACTCTCCCTCTCTCTTACCCTCTGAGTCCCAGTCTCTTCCTCTCTGTTACCCTCTGAGTCCCAGTCTCTCCCTCTCCGTTACCCTCTGAATCCCAGTCTCTCCCTCTCTCTTACCCTCTGAGTCCCAGACTCTCCCTCTCTGTTACCCTCTGAATCCCAGTCTCTGCCTCTCTGTTACCCTCTGAATCCCAGACTCTCCCTCTCTGTTACCTGACCAGAGCTTTATAAATGTTCAGCGCACCCTCTCGGCTTTTGTACTCACTGTATACAGTGTAAATTGTGGTATTCCCCAGGGGTTTTGATTAGGACCACTGATCTTATTGATATTTGAATGACTTAGACTTGGGTTTACAGGGCATAACTTCAACATTGTGCCATTTGTAATGTAATAAACAGTGAAGGGAATAGGAGTAGACTTCAGGAGGATAGAGGCAGTCTGGTGAAATGGTCAGACACATAGCAGGTTAACTTCAATGCTGAGAAATGTGAAATGATGCATTTTGGAAGGAAGGCTGAGGAGAAGCGATATAAACTAAATGGTACAATGTTAAAATGGGTGCAGGGACAGAGAGATCTGGGATTTCATTTGTGTCACTTTTTACATCTAAAAGATTCAATTTGGGGCTTGCAATCTCTAAGTTGAATTTAGCTTTATCCTGAAAAGTGTTGGCAAACATGTTGGGAAATGTGTCAAAAGCTGTTTCCATTCAGACATTCCTGCATTGTGGAAGTGTGAGCTGTCTTTGCAGAGACAGGAAATAGAGTTGTTTGAATGGACCTGCAGGTTTTAGTTGATGCAATAAGGTGAGAATTTGAATTGTGTCCCTTGCAGATACACAGAATTGAAGGTATTTACACAACACCACATGAAGTAGTTTACCAATGTCTGACAAACTTCAAAGACTTCAAACACATGGAAGAAGAGGAGAAGGGAACAATATACAAAACCTCAGTCAGTCAGACATCAGCAGGAGGAAAATGAATCTCTTTTTATGGGTTTTAATTTGAAGGCCTGAGCTGATGATTGAAAAAGCAGGAGTTCAAATCCCACACAGGGCTGTTGTGAATTTGAATTCTATTTTTTCTTTCAAAAAACATAAATCTGGAGTTAAAAAGCCTCTAGGTTGGAATGATTCACTCCTGTCTACTAGTGCAAAGCCCGTGTGTGTCTCAGTTTTGCTGTATTTATTAATGATATAAGATGATGTGGTAGAATACAACATACCCAAGTTTACCAATGACACAAAAATAGGCAGCATTGTAAGCAGTGTAGCTGGAAGCATCAAATTACAAAGAGATATTAATATCTTAAATAAATGGGCAAAACTGTGGCAGTTAGATTTCCATGTCAGTAAAAAAAGACTAGAACAGAGTACTTTATAAATGGTGTAAAGATAGAAACACTGGAGGTTGAAAGAGACTTTGGGGGGTCCATGTCCATTTGAGTGCAGTGTAGATTTACCAGAATGATAACTGGACTCCAAGGGTTAAATTACGAGGTGATATTACACAAACTAGGGATTTATTGCCTGGAATTTAGGAGGATCAAGGTGATTTGTTCAAAGATGTTGAGATATTAAGGGGAACTGATGGGGTTGTTTGGGAGAAACTATTTCAGCAACTTGGGAACATAGGAACAGGAGTAGGCCATTCAACCCATCGAGCCTGCTCTGCCATTCAATACGATCATGGCTGATCATCCACTTCAATGCCTTTTTCCCAGACTGAGCTTCCACAGCCCACTGGAGTAGAGAATTCCAAAGATTCACAACACTCTGAGTAAAAATCCGCCACTCCAGGCTGAAGGTGGTAGTAGTTTGGAACGTGTCTTCTGCACGCAAACATTGATGCAAAATCAATTGTCATTTTTAAATCGAAGGTTGATCTCATCAAATGCCTTTTGAAAATTGAAATATTCTTCTTTCGTGCTCTGTCCCTGAGTCACTCTGTTTCTGTGTCTGTGTGTGTTTCTGTGTGTGTGTTTCTGTGTGTGTTTCTGTGTGTGTGTGTGTTTCTGTGTGTGTGTGTGTTTCTGTGTGTGTGTGTTTCTGTGTGTGTGTGTGTTTCTGTGTGTGTGTTTCTGTGTGTGTGTTTCTGTGTGTGTTTCTGTGTGTGTGTGTGTTTCTGTGTCTGTGTGTGTGTGTGTGTTTCTGTGTGTGTGTTTCTGTGTGTGTGTTTCTGTGTGTGTGTTTCTGTGTGTGTTTCTGTGTCTGTGTGTGTGTCTGTGTTTCTGTGTGTGTGTCTGTGTTTCTGTGTGTGTGTCTGTGTTTCTGTGTGTGTTTCTGTGTGTGTGTCTGTGTTTCTGTGTGTGTTTCTGTGTGTGTGTTTCTGTGTGTGTGTGTCTGTGTTTCTGTGTGTGTGTGTGTGTGTGTGTTTCTGTGTGTGTGTTTCTGTGTGTTTGTTTCTGTGTGTCTGTGTGTGTCGATGTCTGTTTCTCTCTCCTCTCTCAGACCCTTTGTAAAGCTCCACATACATCAGTTTGCCATTTGAAGTCAGCTGCTTTTGGTTTCACCGCATCTGCAGAGGTTACACTTCCTTATGCAGGCTGGTAAGAAACATGTATTCCGCAGTTGGCTTCAATGTTCCCGTGAAAATTTAGATATTGTGCGTGCCCAGTTTTTTTAACGTGAGCTGTCCCTTGAAATCTTTGAAGAATCTTTGAAGACGTGTGCTATTTATTGTGGAACAGGATCTGCGTGGGACCTTTGAGGCTGCTGCACGCAGATTTGCAGGAACATTGACCAACACTCTCCATCCCAATCTCTTCCTCTTTCTCTCTGGTACTCTCTCCCCATTGCAATCCTTCCCTCTCTCTCTTATTCTCCATATCTATCCCTGTTCTTTCTCACTGTTACTCTCTCCATCTGGATGGAGGAGGAGAAAGAGAGGCATATACAGAGGCAGCTTTACTCTGTATCAAACCCCACAGTGTACCTGCCCCCTAGATCTAGACTTCCCCACAAGGGGAACATCCTCCCAGCATCCGCCCTGTAAAGTCCCCTCAGAATCTTGTATGTTTCAATAAGATCACCTCTCATTCTTCTAAACTCCAATGAGTATAGGCCCAACCTGTTCCACCATTCCTCAAAGATAACCCCTTCATCCCAGGAATCAGCCGAGTGAACCTTCTCTGAACTGATTCCAATGCATCCAGGCCTGACCATTTATCCACTTTCAAAGCTGTCAAACACCTTCATATTTCCCCTCTCACTCTGTTTATCCCATCCAATATTTCACACTCCTCCTCTTTAACTACAATCTCTGTATCGTTCCCACTCTTTTATAAAGACGGACACAGAGAATTCATTAAGAACCATTCCCACATCTCCCACCTCCACAGGTAGGAAGAAGGAGGAGAGGCAATCTAAACTAAAGGATATAGTTATAAAGTGGCTAACATTCTCTGCCTCTTCCTTTGCTCTAATATAATCCTTGATTTCTATCATTAACAATGGTTGGAACAATTAACTGAGGTTCTGTCAAAGCTTACTCACATTCTTTATCTGTGTCTCTCTGTCCCAGAGAGATGGTGAAGAAACTATTGATGTGTTTCGTTCAGTTAAGTTTGATGTCAATGTTTCCCCAGGATGTTGACGCTGGGGGATTCAGTGATGGGATAATGCTTTGAATGCCAAGGGGAGGTGGTTGGATTCTCTCTTGATGCAGATGGTCATTGTCTGGCACTTGTGTGATATGAATGTTACTTGTCACTGGTCGGCCCAAACCTGAACGTTGTCCGGGTCTTGGTGCATGTGGCTCTGGATTGCTTCATTATCTGAGGCAAAATACTGTGGATGCTGGAAATCTGGAAAGCATCGAGCTGAATCACTAACTCTGTTTCTCTCTCCACAGATGCTGCCTGACCTGCTCAGTATTTCCAGCACTTCCTGCTGGGATTTCATTATCTGAGGAGGTGCGAATGGAACTGAACACTGTGCAATCAACAGTGAACATCCCTACTTCTGACCTTACGATGGAGGGCAGGTCATTGAGGAAGCAGCTGAAGATGGATGGGCCGAGGACACTAACCTGAGGAACTCCTGCAGTGATGTCCTGGGACTGAGATGACTGACCTCCAACAACCACAACCATCTTCCTTTGTGCTCGGTATGAGTCCAACCAGCAGATTCCCACTGACTTCAGTTTTACTCGGACTCCTCGATGTCACACTCGGTCAAACGCTGCCTTGATGTTAAGGTCAGTCTCTCTTCCCAGTAGCAGACAGGAGTGAATCATTCCCTTTGACCCGTTGTACACTGAACAAGCTGTGCTTCTTCACAGCCTGATACAGGACTGTACACGGCCCATTAATGTAGCCCATCAAACACTCCCAGAGCAGGTTCAGCACAGCTTAGGAACAGAGTACAGTTCCTTCAACATTCTCTCTCTGTCTCTCCCTCCTGCTATCTCTGACATTAGGAGAGAGACAGAGGGAGAGAGGGTAAGATATGAAGGCAGAGAGAGTGCTGTCGAGAGGGACAAATTTGGAGAGAGAGAGGTTGTTGAGGTGGATGGAAAGGATAATGTAAGATATATTAATTTGATGTAATCCTTCACTGCTGTGGACACAAACATATTAGAAATAGATATGGAGAGAAAAAAACATCGGGAGAGGGGGAAATGCAGATGAAGTTGGGGCCCAGGCGGATACTTTTGATGATCCAGAAGGAATAGCCTCCATTTTAAACATCCAGCAAGCTATTCCACTGTGGGAACCATCACACCCAAACAGACATAGACACACACACACACACAGAAACACCCACACAATGATATTGGTTGTGCAAATTTCATGCTGGTTTATTGGTTAATTTTTAAATCTGTGATTGATAGATTCTTGTTAACCAAAGGTATTAAGAGATAAGGGGCAAAGGCAGGATATATGGTGTAAGTTACATCACAGATCAGCCAAGATCACATTTGATGCCGGAACAGGGCTGTGTGGTTGAATTGCATCTTCCTCTTCCAATATCCCCTGTGAAGTATCCTTCTATCTCTTTTAGTCACCCTGTCAGTCTATGTTTCTCTGTTTCTCTTTTTCTGTCTCTCTCTCTCTCTGTCTCTATCGGACAGTGTAGAGTGACATTCACTCTGTATCCACCCCATGATGTTCCTGCCCTGGGAGTGTGTGATGGGACAGTGCAGAGGGAAATTTACTCTGTGTCAAACCCAACATTGTGCTTGGCTTGGGAATATTTAATGGTACAGTGTAGCTGGAGATTTACTGTGTATCCCTGGAATTTTGAAGGCTCAGGTGTGATTTGATGATTGTTTTCAAGATAATAAGGGAAACTGATAGGGTGGACAGAGAGTAACAATTCCCACTGGCTGCAGAGTCTAGAACATGGGGGCATAGTCTAAAAATATAAACCTCGTCTAAAAACCTTTCAGGAGTGAAATGAAGAAACACTTCAACACACCAGGTGTGGTATCAGTTTGAAACTCTCTTCCACAATCAGCAATTGATGCTGAGACACTTGTTAATTTTTAAATCTGAGTTTGATAGATTTTTGTTAACCAAAGGTATTAAGGGACAAAGATAGGTACATGGAGTTAGATCACACATCAGCCATGAGCTCATTGAATGACAGAACAGGGTTGAGGGGCCAAATGGCCTCCTCCTCTTCCTCTGTCTTACGACAAGTATCCTGCTATCACTCTCTGTGTCTTGGTCTCTGTCTCCCTCTTTGTCTCTCTTTCTGTCTGTCTGTCTCTCTCTCTCTCCTCTCATCTGTGGAAATCCACACACATCAGTCAGCCATTTTAGGTTCATTTTCAGTGGCCATTTTATGTCACCACAACACTGGGACATTTATCGCTGTCAATCCCAAACCATCTCTCTTTGTAGTCTATTTGTGTTCTCCTCACAGCTTATTGTCCCACCTAACCTAGTATCTCTCTCCTTTGCTCCGTCTCACTCACACACTCTCCCCCATCTCTCTCCCCCCCCATTTCTCTCTCCCCCCATTTCTCTCTCCCCCCACCCCCTGCAATCTCTCTTCAAGTGTCCTGTTATCACATCCATTATTATAGATTCGAACATTTTCCCTATGACTGATGTTAGACGAACAGGTCTTTAGTTCCCCATTTTCTCTCTCCTTCCTTTTGTAAATAGTGGAGTTACATTTGCTACGTTCTAATCTGCCTCTCTCACACTGCCTCTGTCCCTCGCTATCTGTCTTATCCCCCTCTCTCTCTCGCTATCTCTCCCTCTCTGTCTTTTTCTCTCTCTCGCTCTATCTCTCCCTCTCTCTCTCTACCTCTGTCCATGTCTCCATTTGTGCCTCCCTCACACCATCTCTCCCTCTCTCTCTGTCTCTCTCTAGCTCTCTGTCTGCCTCTCTATGTCTGCCTCTCTGTGTCTCCTTCTCTCTCTGTGCCTCTCTCACTCTCTATCTGTCTCTCCCCCAGCACTCTCTCTCTGTCTCTCCCTCTCTCTCTTTCTCAACCTCTGTCCATGTCTCAATTTGTGCCTCCCTCACACCATCGCTCCCTCTCTCTGTCTCTCTCTATCTCTCTCTCTGCCTCTCTCTCTCTCTCCCTTTCTCCCTCTCGCTGCCTCTGTCCACGTCTCAGTTTGTGTCTCCCCCACACCATCCCTCCCTCTCTCCCTCCCTCACTCCCTCCCTCTCTCTCTCCCTCTCTCTCTCTCTCTTTCTCCCTCTCTCCCTCCCTCTCTGTCTCTGTCTCAGAGTAACAGCTCAGATGATTAACCTCTTTATCCATGTGTTATGAACACGGGACTTTGTCTAGGATGTTGCCAGGACTGGAGAATTGTAGCTATGAGGATAGGCAGGGGTTGTTGTCCTTGGAACAGAGAAGGCTGAGGGGAGATCTGATTGAAATGTCCAAAATGTTGAGGGTCCTGGATGGAGTGGAGGTGAAGGGCAGAGAACCATAGCAGAAAGGTCAGTGACGAGGGGGCATAGATTTAAAGTGATTGGTCGATAAATTAGAGGGGAGTTGAGGAAAATCTTTTTCACCCAGAGGGTCGCGATGGTCTGGAACTCACTGCCTGAAAGGGTAGTTGAGGCAGAGACGCTCAACTCATTCAGAAGGAGTCTGGATAGGCACCTCAAGTGCGGTAAGCTGCAGTGCTCGGACCAAATGCTGGAAGGTGGGATGAGAATAGGTTGATCGTTTTTCGGCTGGCACAGAGAGAATGGGTGAAGTGGCCGCTTTCTGTGCCTTAAAATTTCTATGTTGCCCTCGCCAACTCTATTTTACCCTCTGTTACCCTCTGAATCTCAGTCTCTCCCTCTCTGTTACCCTCTGAATCCCAGTCTCTCCCTCTCTGTTACCCTCTGAATTCCAGACTCTCCCTCTCTGTTACCCTCTGAATCCCAGTCTCTCCCTCTCCGTTACCCTCTGAATCCCAGTCTCTCCCTCTCTGTTACCCTCTGAATCCCAGTCTCTCCCTCTCTGTTACCCTCTGAATCCCAGTCTCTCCCTCTCTGTTACCCTCTGAATCCCAGTCTTTCCCTCTCTGTTACCCTCTGAATTCCAGTCTCTCCCTCTCTGTTACCCTCTGAATCCCAGTCTTTCCCTCTCTGTTACTCTCTGAATCCCAGTCTCTCCCTCTCTGTTACCATCTGAATCCCAGTCTCTCCCTCTCTGTTACCCTCTGAATCTCAGTCTCTCCCTCTCTGTTACCCTCTGAATCTCAGTCTCTCCCTCTCTGTTACCCTCTGAATCTCAGTCTCTCCCTCTCTGTTACCCTCTGAATCCCAGTCTTTCCCTCTCTGTTACCCTCTGAATCCCAGTCTTTCCCTCTCTGTTACCCTCTGAATCCCAGTCTCTCCCTCTCTGTTACCCTCTGAATCCCAGTCTTTCCCTCTCTGTTACCCTCTGAATCCCAGTCTTTCCCTCTTTGTTTCCCTCTGAATCCCAGTCTCTCCCTCTCTGTTACCCTCTGAATCCCAGTCTTTCCCTCTCTGTCACCCTCTGAATCCCAGTCTCTCCCTCTCTGTTACCCTCTGAATCCCAGTCTTTCCCTCTCTGTTACCCTCTGAATCCCAGTCTTTCCCTCTCTGTTACCCTCTGAATCCCAGTCTTTCCCTCTCTGTTACCCTCTGAATCCCAGTCTGTCCCTCTCTGTTACTCTCTGAATCCCAGTCTCTCCCTCTCTGTCTCTCTCCCTCCCTCTCTGTTTCTTTCTCTCTCTCTGGCTCTCAGTGTCTCTCCCTCTCTCTCTCTCTGCCTCTGTCCATGCCTCTGTCTCTCTCGCACCATCTCGCCATCCCTCTCTCTGCCTCTCCATCTCTCTCTCTCTCTCTTCCTGTTACTTTGTCTCTCCCTATCTCTCTTTCTCACCCTCTTTCCATGACTCTGTTTACATATCTCTCATTCTCTGTCTCTGCCTATCTCTCTCTCTCTCTCTGTCTCTCTCTCTGTCCCTTCATCTGTCTTTCCCTCTCTGTCACTCCTTCTCTCTCCTTCTATCTCTGTCTCTCTCTCTCTATCCCTCCATCTTTCCTTCCCTCCCTGTCACTCCATTTCTCTCCTTCCCTCTCTGTCTCTCCGTCTCACTCCTTCTATCTCTGTCACTCCCGCTCTCTCTCTGTCTCTCTCTCTCTGACCCTCCATCTGTCTTTCCTTCCCTGTCTCTCCCTCTCTCTCTTTCTATCTGTCTCTCCATCTGTCTTTCCCTCTCTATCTCTCCCTCTCTCTCCTTCTCTCTCTGCCTCTCTCTCTGTCTCTCTCTCTGTCTTCCCCCCCCCCCCAATCCCTCTCTCTCCTTCTATCTCAGTCTCTGTCTCTCTGACTGTCCCTCTGTCTGTCTTTCCCTCTCTCACTCCCTCACTCTCCTATCTCTGTCTCTCTCTATACCTCCATCTGTCCTTCCCTCCCTTTAACTCCATCTCTCTCCCTGTCTCTCTCTGTCTGTCCCTCCATCTGTCTTTCCCTCTCTGTCTCTCCACACTCTCCTTCTATCTCTGTCTCTCTCGCTCTCTGTCTTTCTATCTGTCTTTCCCTCCCTGTCACTCCCTCTCTCTCCTTCCATCGCTGCCTCTCTCTCTGTCTCTCCAACTGCCTTTCCCTCTCTGTCTCTCCCACACTCTCCTTCTCTCTCTGTCTCTGCCTCTCTCTATCCCTCCATCTGACCTTCCCTCCCTGTCACTCCATCTCTCTCCTTCTCTCTGTTTCTCACTCTGTCCCTCCATCTGTCTTCCCCTCTCTGACACTCCCTCTCTCTCCTTCTCACTCTGTCTCTGCCACTCTCTCTGTCTCTCTCTCTGTCCCTCCATCGGTCTTTCTCTCTGTCACTCCCTCTCTCCTTCTCTCTGTCTTGCCCTTTCTCTCCTTCTCTCTCTCTCCATCTCTCCATCTGTCTTCCCCCCACCCTTCACTCCCTCTCGCTCCTTCTATCTCTGTCTCTGCCACTCTCTCCGTCTCTCTCTCTGTCCCTTCATCTGTCTTTCCCTCTCTGTCACTCCTCCTCTCTCCTTCGATTTCTGTCTCCCTCTCTCTATCCCTCCATCTTTCCTTCCCTCCCCGTCACTCCATCGCTCTCCTTCTCTGTCTGTCTCTCACTTTGTCCGTCCGTCTGGCTTTCCCTTCCTAACACTCCCTCTCTCTCTTTCTCTCTCTCTCTCTGCCTCTCTCTCTCTCTCTCTCTCTGTCCCTCCATCTGTCTTTCCTTCTCAGTCTCTCCCTCTCTCTCCTTCTATCTCTACCTCTCCATCTGTCTTTCCCTCTCTGTCTCTCCTTCTCTCTCTGTCTCTCTCTCTGTCCCTCCATCTGCATTTCCCTCTCTGTCACTCCCTCGCTCTCCTATCTCTGTCTCTCTCTCTCTCTATCCCTCCATCTGTCCTTCCCTCCCTGTAACTCCTTCTCTCTCCCTGTCTCTCTCTGTCTGTCCCTCCATCTGTCTTTCGCTCTCTGTCTCTCCCTCTCTCTCCTTCTATCTCTGTCTCTCTCTCTGTCTCTCCATCTGTCTTTCCCCCCCTGTCTCTCCCTCTCTCACCTTCTCTCTCACCTTCTCTCTCTCTTTCTGCCTCTCTCTCTGACTCTCTCTCTGACTTGCCATCGGTCTTTCCCTCTCTGTCTCTCCCTCTCTTTCCTTCTATCTCTGTATCTCTCTCCGTCCCTCCATCTGTCTTTCCCTCTCTGTCTCTCCGTCTCTCTCCTTCTATCTCTGTCTCTCTCTCTCTATCTCGCCATCTGTCTTTCCCTCCCTGTCACTCCATCTCCCTCCTCTCTCTGCCTCCCACTCTGTCCTTCCATCTGTCTTTCCCTCCCTGTCACTCCATCTCTCTCCTTCCATCTCTGCGTCTCTCTCTCTCTGTCTCTCCATCTGCCTTTCCCTCTCTGGTTGACTAACAGGAAGCAGAGAGTGGGGATAAATGAGTGCTATTCTGGCTGGCAATCAGTCACTAGTGGTGTGCCTCAGGGATCGGTGTTGGGACCACAATTATTTACAATTTATATCGATGATTTGGAGTTGGGGACCACGTGTAGGCTGTTAAAGTTTGCAGATGACACTAAGATGAGTGGCAGAGCAAAGTGTGCAGATGACTGTGAAACTTTGCAGAGGAACATAGATACATTGAGTGAGGTCTCTGTGTGTCTGTGTGTCTCTGTGTGTCTGTGCATGTCGGTCTGTGTGTGTGGTTCTCTGTGTGCATGTGTGTTTCTCTGTGTGTGTGTCTGTGTGTGGGTGTGTGTCTGGCTGTCTGTGTCTATGCCTGTTTCTCTCTCCTCTCTCAGAACCTCAGTAAAACTCCACATACATCAATTTGCTATTTTAATTTGGCTGCTTTTGGTGATACCACAACTGCAGAGGGTGCACTTCCTTCTGCAGGCTGGTAGGAAACCCATATCCCGCTCTTTAACGGCATATTCTGTCTGCTTTGTATACTAAATTGATGAATCCCTAATAATTGATCAAATCTGACATTGATTACTGTTTGAAAGTCTCCAGGTTTACTTTCCTCCCAGGGCTGATTAAAAGTTCGAGTTTCCCTCAGTGTTTTGGAAATATCAAACCCTGATCCCACACCCAGTAAAGTATTTTACATGATGGGACGCTGCAAATGTTGATATACTCAGTGCGCACGGTACCTTCATGTTGTAATAAGATGTTATAATCTCTATTCAGATAACTCTCATGCCACAGGGGCAAAATTTCACTGGGTCAACATTCTGACCAAACACTAAAACATTACAGAAAGCGAGGCTCACAAATTCAACACAAGTTTCCTTTTCTGTGTCTCGCTGGTCTGTTCTGATTTTCTGTTGGGTGACATCAGCCTAGATTTTGTGTTCGGACCTGAACCCACAAACGTATAACTCAGAGGCAGGATTATTACCCACTGAGCTACAGCTGGCTCCAATGTTCCCAGAAAATTTAGTTGTTGTGCACGGCAAGTTTTTTTTTGACCCACGTGCAGTCCCTTTAAATTTTTAAGAATCTTCGAAGACGTGTGTTATTTATCACGGAACAGGACCTGCGTGGCACCTTCCAGGCTGCTGCACACAGCTTTGCAGGAACACTGACCGACACTCTCCATCCCAACCTCTTCCACTCTGGTAATCTCTCCCCATTGCTATCCTGACACTCCCTATCTCTCCTTCTCACTCTGTCTCTGCCCCTCTCTCTGTCTCTCTCTCTGTCCCTCCATCGGTCTTTCTCTCTGTCACTCCCTCTCTCCTTCTCTCTGTCTTGCCCTCTCGCTCCTTCTCTCTCTCTCTATCTCTCCATCTGTCTTCCCCCCACCCTTCACTCCCTCTCGCTCCTTCTATCTCTGTCTCTGCCACTCTCTCCTTCTCTCTGTCCCTTCATCTGTCTTTCCCTCTCTGTCACTCCTCCTCTCTCCTTCGATTTCTGTCTCCCTCTCTCTATCCCTCCATCTTTCCTTCCCTCCCCGTCACTCCATCGCTCTCCTTCTCTCTCTGTCTCTCACTTTGTCCGTCCGTCTGGCTTTCCCTTCCTAACACTCCCTCTCTCTCTTTCTCTCTCTCTCTCTGCCTCTCTCTCTCTCTCTCTCTCTGTCCCTCCATCTGTCTTTCCTTCTCAGTCTCTCCCTCTCTCTCCTTCTATCTCTACCTCTCCATCTGTCTTTCCCTCTCTGTCTCTCCTTCTCTCTCTGTCTCTCTCTGTCCCTCCATCTGCATTTCCCTCTCTGTCACTCCCTCGCTCTCCTATCTCTGTCTCTCTCTCTCTCTATCCCTCCATCTGTCCTTCCCTGCCTGTAACTCCTTCTCTCTCCCTGTCTCTCTCTGTCTGTCCCTCCATCTGTCTTTTGCTCTCTGTCTCTCCCTCTCTCTCCTTCTATCTCTGTCTCTCTCTCTGTCTCTCCATCTGTCTTTCCCCCCCTGTCTCTCCCTCTCTCACCTTCTCTCTCACCTTCTCTCTCCCTTTCTGCCTCTCTCTCTGCCTCTCTCTCTGACTCTCTCTCTGACTCTCTCTCTGACTCTCTCTCTGTCCCGCCATCGGTCTTTCCCTCTCTGTCTCTCCCTCTCTCTCCTTCTATCTCTGTATCTCTCTCCGTCCCTCCATCTGTCTTTCCCTCTCTGTCTCTCCGTCTCTCTCCTTCTATCTCTGTCTCTCTCTCTGTCTCTCCATGTTAATCCCAGCACAGCAATGTTTTCAGACATCTCTTAGTTCATTTTAAACCTTTCATTCTTTCCCTGCAGTTTCAAAATATCAAACACTGATCCAACCCTCCCCCCTCAAACCCTCACACTAAACCCACAAAAAAGACAGAGGCGCAAGGGAAGAGCCAACTGTGTAACAGCCCCGACAATCACATTTCTCTGCAGCACCTGTGGAAGAGCTTGTCACTCTAGAATTGGCCTTTATAGCCACTCCAGGCGCTGCTCCACAAACCACTGACCACCTCCAGGCACTTACCCATTGTCTCTCGAGATAAGGAGGCCAAAGAAGAAACTCACAATACAGGACTGGGCAGATAATGGGGATTGTTACTGAGGTTGTGTTTGGGGATTTTTACTGACATCAGTGTGGATTTTAAAGTGTGTCTCCCCTTCCCTCACATCTAAAGTCTCTCAGTGTTGTTGTTGTGTGTTGACAGCTTTTCCAGTGTCCAGTCCCTTTCAACTTTTAATAAAATCTGTGGAACACAAAGAAATGTAAAGTTTCTCCTACAAGCTGTTTTGTCCTCCCTCTTTCACTGTCTTTCTCTGTCACTGCCCTATCTCTCTCTCTCTGTCTCTCTACAGGACTGGGCAGACACTGGGGATTGTTACTGAGGTTCTGTTGGTCATTTTTACTGACATCAGTGTGGATTGTAAAATCTGTCTGGGTGTGTCGGTGTGTGTCTGTGTGTGTGTGTGTGTCTGTGTGTGTGTGTGTCTGTGTCTGTGTGTGTGTGTGTGTCTCTGTGTGTGTGTGTGTGTGTGTCTCTGTGTGTGTCTGTGTGTGTGTGTGTGTGTGTCTCTGTGTGTCCCTTCATGGATGTGTCTGTGTGTGTCTGGATGTGTGTGCGTGAGAGAGAGAATATCAGGGTCACCTCGCTCCATCTTATCTCTCCTTCTCTCTCTGTTTCTCCTTCTCTCTCCCTCTCTCAATCCACCTCTCTCATAGAAACATAGAAAATAGGAGCAGGAGCAGGCCATTCGGCCCTTTGGGCCTGCTCCGTCATTCAATAAAGATCATGACCGATGGTCTAATTCAGTACCCTGTTCCCACTTTCTCCCCATACCCCTTGATCCCTTTGACATTAAGAAATATATCTCTCTCCTCCATGAATATATTTAATGACTTGGCCTCCACTGCCTTCTGCGGTAGAGAATTCCACAGGTTCACCACCCTCTACCCCATCCATCTCTCCCCCTCTATCTCCGTCTCCACCCTCTATCTCCGTCTCCACCCTCTATCTCCGTCTCCACCCTCTATCTCCCTCTCCCCCCTCTATCTCCCTCTCCCCCCTCTATCTCCCTCACACCCTCTATCTCCCTCTCCCCCTCTATCTCCCAATCCCCCTCTATCTCCCTCACCCGCTCACTCTCCCTCACCCCCCCTCTATCTCCCTCTCCCCCTCTATCTCCCTCTGCCCCTTTATCTCCCTCTCCCTCTCTATCTCACTCTTCCCCTCGATCTCACTCTTCCCCTCGATCTCACTCTTCCCCTCGATCTCACTCTTCCCCTCTATCTCACTCTTCCCCTCTATCTCACTCTCCCCCTCTATCTCCCACACCCCCTCTATCTCCCACACCCCCTCTATCTCCCACACCCCCTCTATCTCACACACCGCCTCTATCTCACACACAGCCTCTATCTCACACAACCCCTCTATCTCACACACAGCCTCTATCTCACACACCCCCTCTATCTCACTCTTCCCCTCTATCTCACTCTCCCCCTCTATCTGTCTCTCCCTCCACTATCTCACACACCCCCAATATCTCCCTCTCCCCCTCTATCTCACTCTCCCCCTCTATCTCACTCTCCCCCTCTATCTCACTCTCGCCCTCTATCTGTCTCTCCCCCTCTATCTCCCTCTCTCCCTCTCCCGCTCTCTCTCCCTCTCCCCCCTATCTCCCTCTCCCCCTCTATCTCCCACTCCCCCTCAATCTGTCTCTCGCCCTCTATCTCACACACCCCAAATATCTCCCTCTCCCCTACATCTCCCTCTCCCCCCTCTGCCCCCTATATCTCCCTCTCCCCGTCTCTCTCCCTCTGCCCCTCTCTCTCCCTCTGCCCCTCTCTCTCCCTCTGCCCCTCTATCTCACTCCCCCCTCTATCTCACTCGTCCCCTCTATCTGTCTCTCCCCCCACTATCTCACATACCCCCAATATCTCCCTCTCCCCCTATATCTCCCTCTCCCCCCTCTCTCTCCCTCTGACCCCCTATATCTCCATCACCCCGTCTCTCTCCCTCTGCCCGTCTCTCTCCCTCTGCCCGTCTCTCTCCCTCTGCCCCTCTATCTCACTCTGCCCCTCTATCTCACTCTCCCCCTCTATCTCACTCTCCCCCTCTATCTGTCTGTCTCTCCCTCTATCTGTCTGTCTCTCCATCTATCTGTCTGTCTCTCTCCCTCTATCTGTCTCTCTCCATCTATCTGTCTCTCCCCCCTCTATCTCACTCTCCCCCTCCTCCTGACACTCACTCTCTCTCCATCTACCTCTGTCTCTGCCACTCTCTCTGTCTCTCTCTCTGTCCCTCCTTCTGTCTTTCCCTCTCTGTCTCTATGTCTTTCTCCTTCTATCTCTCTCTCTGTCGCTCTATCTTAATCTCTCTCTCTCTGCCCCTCCATCTGCCTTTTCCTCTCTGTCTCTCCCTCTCTCTCCTTCTATCTGTGTCTCTCTCTCTCTCTGTCTCTCCATTTGTCTTTCCCTTTCTGTCTCTCCCTCTCTCTCCATCTCTCTGTCTCTGCCTCTCTCTCTGTCCCTCCATCTGTCTTTCCCTCTCGGTCACTACCTCTCTCTCCTTCTATCTCTGTCTCGCTCTCTGTTCCTCCAAATGTCTTTCGCTCTCTGCCAATCCCTCTCTCCTTCTCTCTGTCTATCCCTCTCTCTCCTCTCTCTCTCGGTCCCTCCATCTGTATCCACCCCCCACCACCTGTCACTCCCTCTCTCTCCTATCTATGTCTCTCGCTCTCTATCCCTCCATCTATCCTTCCCTCTCTGTCACTCCATCTCTCTCCTTCTCTCCCTTTCTCTCCCTTACTCTCTCTCTCTGTCTTTCCATCTGTCTTTCCCTCTCTATGTCTGTCCATCGATCTCCTCTCTCTCTCTGTCCCTCCATTTGTCGTTCCCTCTCTGTCACTTCCTCTCTCTCCTTCTATCTCTGCCTCTCACTCTCTGTCCCTCCATCTGTCTTTCCCTCTCTGTCTCTCCATCTCTCTCCTTCTATCTCTGTCTCTCCATCTGTCTTTCCCTTTCTATCACTCCCTCTCTCTCTCCTTCCATCTCTGCCTCTCTCTGTCTCTCCATCAGTCTTTCCCTTTCTGTCACTCCCTCTATGTCCTTCTATCTCTCTCTCTCTATCCCTCCATCAGTCCTTCCCTCCCTGTCACTCCATCACTCTCTCTGTCTCTCAGTCTGTCCCTCTATCTGTCTTAGCCTCCCTGACACTCCCTCTCTCTCCTTCTATCTCTGTATCTCTCTGTCTCTCCATCTGTTTTTTCCTCTAACCCCTCTCTCCTTCTCTGTCACTCCCTCTCTCTCCTTCTCTCTCACTCTGTCCCTCCATCCGTCTTTCCCTCCCTGTCACTCCCACTCTCTCCTATCTCTGTCTTTCTCTCTGTCTTTCCTTGTGAATTTCCCTCCCTATCACTCCCTCTCACTCGTTCTATCCCTGCCTCTCTCCCTGTCCCTCCATCTGTCTTCCCACACCCCACCCATCAATCCGTCTCTCTCCTTCTATCTCTGTCTCTATCTCTCTATCCCTCCATCTGTCCTTCCCTCCCTGTGACTCCATTTCTCTCCCTTTCTCTCTCTCTCTCTCTCTCTCTGTCCCACCATCTGTCTTTCCCTCTCTGTCTCTCCCTCTCTCTCCTTCCATCTCTGCCTCTCAGTCTCTCTGTCCATCCATCTGTCTTTACCTCTCTGTCTCTCCCTCTCTCTCCATCTATCTCTGTCTCTCTCTCTCTGTCTTTCCATATGTCTTTCCCTTCCTGTCACTCCCTCTCTCTCCTTCCATCTCTGCCTCTCTCTCTCTCTGTCTCTCCAACTGCCTTTCCCTCTCTGTCTCATCCACACTCTCCTTCTCTCTCTGTCTCTGCCTCTCTCTCTGTCTCTCTCTCTCTGTCCCTCCATCTGCCTTTCCCTCTCTGTTGCTCCCAATCTCTCCTACTATCTCTGTCTCTCTCTCTGTTCCACCATTTGTCTTACCCTCTCTGTCACTCCCACTCTCCTCCTCTCTATCTCTCCCTCTCCCTCCTTCACTTTCTCACCGTCCCTCCATCTGTCTTTCCCCCCGTGTCACTCCCTCTCTCTCCTTCTATCTCTGACCCTCTCTCTCTCCGTCCGTCTGTCATTCCCTCCCTGTCTCTCCATCTCTCTCCTTTTATCTCTATCTCTCCATCTTTCTGTCCCTCTCTGTCTCTCCCTATCTCTCCTTCTCTCTCTGTCTCTCACTTTGTCCCTCTGTCTGTCTTTCCCTCCCCATCACTCCCTCTCTCTCCTTCCATCTCTGTCTCTCCAACTGCCTTTCCCTCTCTGTTTCTCCCAATCTCTCCTTCTATCTCTGTTTCTCTCTCTCAATCCCTCCATCTGTCCATCTGTCCTTCCCTCCCTGACACTCCCTCTCTCTCCTTCTCTCTCTGTCCCTCCATCTGTCTTTCCCTCCCAGTCTCTCCCTCTCTCTCCTTCTATCACTGTCTCTCTCTCTCTGTCTTTCCATCTGTCTTTCCCTTCCTGACATTCCCTCTCCCTCCTTCCATCTCTGCCACTCTCTCTCTCGCTCTGTCTCTCCAACTGCCTTTCCCTCTCTGTCTCTCCCAATCTCTCCTTCTCTCTTTGTCTCTGCCTCGCTCTCTGTCCCTCCATCTGTCTTTCCCTCTCTGTCTCTCCCCTCTCTGCTTCCATCTCTGTCTCTCTCTCTCTATCTCTCCATCTCTCTTTCCCTCCCAGTCACTCCCTCTCACTCTTACAATCTCTGTCTCCCCCTCTCTCTCCTTCTATCACTGTCTCTCTCACTGTCTTTCCATCTGTCCTTCCCTCCCTGTCACTCCCTCTCTCTCCTTCCATCTCTGCCTCTCTCTCTTTTTCTGTCTCTCCAACTGCCTTTCCCTCTCTGTCTCTCCCAATCTCTCCTTCTCTCTCTGTCTCTGCCTCTCTCTCTGTCCCTCCATCTGTCTTTCCCTCTCTGTCTCTCCCTCTCTGTCCTTCTATCTCTGTCTCTCTCTGTCAATCCCTCCATCTGTCCATCCGTCCTTCCCTGCCTGACACTCCATCTCTCTCCTTCTCTCTCTGTCTCTCTCTCTGTCCGTCCATCTGTCTTTCCCTCGCTGTCACTCCCTCTGTCTCCTTCCATCTCTGCCTCTCTCTCTCTATCTGTCTTTCCCTCTCTGTCTCTCCCTCTCTCTTCTTCTACCACTGTCTCTCTTTCTCTCTTTGAATCTGTCATTCCCGCCCTGTCACTCCCTCTCTCTCCTTCCATCTCTGCCCCTCTCTCTCTCTCTGTCTCCAACTGCCTTTCCCTCTCTGTCTCTCCCTCTCTCTCCTTCTATCTCTGTCTCTCTCTCTCTATCTCTCCATCTCTCTTTCCCTCCCAGTCACTCCCTCTCACTCTTTCAATCTCTGTCTCTCCCTCTCTCTCCTTCTATCACTGTCTCTCTCACTGTCTTTCCATCTGTCCTTGCCTCCCTGTCACTCCCTCTCTCTCCTTCCATCTCTGCCTCTCTCTCTTTCTCTGTCTCTCCAACTGCCTTTCCCGCTCTGTCTCTCCCTCTCTCTCCTTCTATCTCTTTCTCTCTCTGTCAATCCCTCCATCTGTCCATCCGTCCTTCCATGCCTGACACTCCCTCTCTCTCCTTCTCTCTCTGTCTCTCTCTCTGTCCATCCATCTGTCTTTCCCTCCCTGTCTCTCCCTCTGTCTCCTTCCATCTCTGCACCTCTCTCTGTCTCTCCATCTGTCTTTCCCTCCCTGTCACTCCCTCTCTCTCCTTCCATCTCTGCCCCTCTCTCTCTCCAACTGCCTTTCCCTCTCTGTCTCTCCCAATCTCTCCTTCTGTCTCTGTCTCTGCCTCTCTCTCTGTCTCTCTCTCTGTCCCTCCATCTGTCTTTCCCTCTCTGTCTCTCTCTCTCCATCTCTCCATCTCTCTTTCCCTCCAAGTCACTCCCTCTCTCTCCTTCAATCTCTGTCTCTCCCTCTCTCTCCTTCTATCACTGTCTCTCCATCTGTCTTTCCCTCCCCATCACTCCCTCTCGCTACTTCCATCTCTGCCTCTCTCGCTGTCTCTCCATCTGTCTTTCCCTCTCTGTCTCTCCCTCTCTCTCCTTCTTTCACTGTCTCTCTCCCTCTGTCTTTCCATCTGTCTTTCCCTCCCTGTCACTCCCTCATTCTCCTTCCATCTCTGCCTCTCTCTCTCTCTCTCTGTCCCTCCATCTGCCTTTCCCTCTCTGCCTCTCCCAATCTTTCCTTCTCTCTCTGTCTCTGCCTCTCTCTCTGTCCCTCCATCTGTCTTTCCCTCTCTGTCTCTCCCTCTCTCTCCTTCCATCTCTTTCTCTCTCTGTCAATCCCTCCATCTGTCCATCCATCCTTCCCTGCCTGACACTCCCTCTCTCTCCTTCTCTCTCTGTCTCTCTCTCTGTCCATCCATCTGTCTTTCCCTCCCTGTCTCTCCCTCTCTCTCCTTCTACCACTGTCTCCCTCTCTCTGTCTTTCCATCTGTCATTCCCTCCCTGTCACTCCCTCTCTCTCCTTCCATCTCTGCCCCTCGCTCTCTCTCTGTCTCCAACTGCCTTTCCCTCTCTGTCTCTCCCAACCTCTCCTTTTCTCTCTGTCTCTGTCTCTCTCTCTGTCCCTCCATCTGTCTTTCCCTCTCTGTCTCTCTCTATCTCTCCATCTCTCTTTCCCTCCCAGTCACTCCCTCTCTCTCCTTCAATCTCTGTCTCTCCCTCTCTCTCCTTCCATCACTGTCTCTCCATCTGTCTCTCCATCTGTCTTTCCCTCCCCATCACTCCCTCTCGCTACTTCCATCTCTGCCTCTCTCGCTGTCTCTCCATCTGTCTTTCCCTATCTGTCTCACCCTCTCTCTACTTCTTTCACTGTCTCTCTCCCTCTGTCTTTCCATCTGTCTTTCCCTCCCTGTCACTCCCTCACTCTCCCTCCATCTCTCTGTCTCTCTCTCTCTGTCCCTCCATCTGCCTTTCCCTCTCTGTCTCTCCCAATCTCTCCTTCTCTCTCGTTCTCTGCCTATCAGTCTCTCTCTCTGTCCCTCCATCTGCCTTTCCCTCTCTGTCTCTCCCAATCTCTCCTTCTCTCTCGTTCTCTGCCTATCAGTCTCTCTCTCTGTCCCTCCATCTGCCTTTCCCTCTCTGTCTCTCCCTCTCTCTCCTTCTATCTCTGTCTCTCTCTCTCAATCCCTCCAGCTGTCCATCCGTCCTTCCCTCCCTGACACTCCCTCTCTCTCCTTCTCTCTCTGTCTCTCCAAATGCCTTTCCCTCTCTGTCTCTCCCAAACACTCCTTCTCTCTCTCTCTCTGCCTCTCTCTCTGTCTCTCTCTCTGTCCCTCCATCTGTCTTTGCCTCTCTGTCTCTCCCTCTCTCTCCTTCTATCACTGTCTCTCCCTCTCTGTCTTTCCATCTGTCTTTCCCTCCTTGTCACTCCCCCTCTCTCCTTCCATCTCTGCCCCTCTCTCTTTCTCTCTGTCTCTCCAACTGCCTTTCCCTCTCTGTCTCTCCCAATCTCTCCTTCTCTCTCTCTCTCTGTCTCTCTCTCTGTCTCTCTCTCTGTCCCTCCATCTGTCTTTCCCTCTCTGTCTCTCCCTCTCTCTCCTTCTGTCTCTGTCTCTCTCTCTCTCCATCCCTCCACCTGTCCATCGGTCCTTCCCTTCCTGTCACTCCATCTCTCTCCATCTCTCTCTGTCTCTCTCTTGGTCTCTCCATCTGTCTTCCCACCCACCCCCATCACTCCATCTCTCTCCTTCTATCTCTGTCTCTCTCTCTCTCTATCCCTCCATCTGTCCTTCCTTCACTGTCACTCCATCTCTCTCCTCTCTCTGTCTCTCACTCTGTCCCTCCATCTGTCTTTCCCTCTCTGTCACTCCCTCCCTCTCCTTCTATCTCTGTCACTCCCTCTCTGTCTTTCTATTTCTATCTCTGTCTCTCTCTCTCTGTCTCTCCATCTGTCCTTCCCTCACTGTCACTCCATCTCTCTCCTCTCTCTGTCTCTCACTCTGTCCCTCCATCTGTCTTTCCCTCTCTGTCACTCCCTCCCTCTCCTTCTATCTCTGTCACTCCCTCTCTGTCTTTCTATTTCTATCTCTGTCTCTCTCTCTCTCTGTCTCTCCATCTGTCCTTCCCTCACTGTCACTCCATCTCTCTCCTCTCTCTTTCTCTCACTCTGCCCCTCCATCTGTCTTTCCCTCTCTGTCACTCCCTCCCTCTCCTTCTATCTCTGTCTCTCTCTCTGCTATCACTGACACTGGGAGAGAGACAGAGGGACGGAGGGTTAGATATGAAGGCATAGAGAGGGCCGTAGAGAGGGACAAACTTGGAGAGAGAGAGAGAATGTTGAGTTGGATGAAGAGGATAATGTAAGATATATTAACTTGATTTAATCCTTCACTGCTGGGTACACAAACATATTTGAGATAGGCATGGAGAGAAAACGAACATCGGGAGAGGGAGGAATGCAGTAAAGTTGGGGCCCAGGCGGACACTTTTGATGATCCAGAAGGAATAGCCTCCATTATAAATATTCAGCCAGCTATTCCACTGTGGAAATTTCATGCTGGCTTATTGGTTAATTTTTAAACCTGTGATTGATAGATTCTTGTTAACCAAAGGTATTAAGAGATAAAGGGCAAAGGTGGGATATATGGTGTTAGTTAGATCACAGATCAGCCCTGATCTCACTGAATGCTGGAACAGGGTCGAGGGGTTAAATTGCCTCCTCATCTTCCTATGTCTGATGTTTTATATCCTTCTTTCACTCTCACACACCCTGTCTGTCTGTGTCTCCCTCTATTTCTCTCATTCTCTCTCTCTCTCTCTGTCTGTTTCGGACAGTGTAGAGTGAGATTCACTCTGTATCCACCCCATGATGTTCCTGCCCTGGGAGTGTGTGATGGGACAGTGTCGAGGGAAATTTACTCTGTGTCAAACCCAACATTGTGCTTGGCTTGGGAATATTTAATGGGACAGTGTAGCTGGAGATTTACTCTGTATCCCTGGAATTTTGAAGGCTCAGGTGTGATTTGATGATTGTTTTCAAGATAATAAGGGAAACTGATAGGGTGGACAGAGAGTAACAATTCCCACTGGCTGCAGAGTCTAGAACATGGGGGCATAGTCTAAAAATATAAACCTAGTCTAAAAACCTTTCAGGAGTGAAATGAAGAAACACTTCAACACACCAGGTGTGGTATCAGTTTGAAACTCTCTTCCACAATCAGCAATTGATGCTGAGACACTTGTTAATTTTTAAATCTGAGTTTGAGAGATTTTTGTTAACCAAAGGTATTAAGGGACAAAGATCGGTACATGGAGTTAGATCACACATCAGCCATGAGCTCATTGAATGACAGAACAGGGTTGAGGGGCCAAATGGCCTCCTCCTCTTCCTCTGTCCTACGCCCAATATCCTGCTATCACTCTCTGTGTCTTGGTCTCTGTCTCCCTCTTTGTCTCTCTGTCTGTCTGTCTCTCTCTCCTCTCATCTGTGGAAATCCACACACATCAGTCAGCCATTTTAGGTTCATTTTCAGTGGCCATTTTATGTTCCCACAACACTGGGACATTTATCGCTGTCTATCCCAAACCATCTCCCTTTGTAGTCTATTTGTGTCCTCCTCACAGCTTATTGTCCCACCTAACCTAGTATCTCTCTCCTTTGCTCCGTCTCACCCACGCACTCTCCCCCCTCTCTCTCCCCCCCCATTTCTCTCTCCCCCCATTTCTCTCTCTCCCCCCCACCCCCCCGCAATCTCTCTTTAAGTGTCCTGTTATCACATCCTTTATTACAGATTCGACCATTTTCCCAATGACTGATGTTAGACGAACAGGTCTTTAGTTCCCCATTTTCTCTCTCCTTCCTTTTGTAAATAGTGGGGTTACATTTGCTACCTTCTAATCTGCCTCTCTCACACTGCCTCTCCCACACTGCCTCTGTCCCTCGCTATCTGTCTTACCCCCTCTCTCTCTCGCTATCTATCCCTCTCTGTCTTTTTCTCTCTCTCGCTCTATCTCTCCCTCTCTCTCTCTACCTCTGTCCATGTCTCAATTTGTGCCTCCCTCACACCATCTCTCCCTCTCTCTCTGTCTCTCTCTAGCTCTCTGTCTGCCTCTCTATGTCTGCCTCACTGTGTCTCCTTCTCTCTCTGTGCCTCTCTCACTCTCTATCTGTCTCTCCCCCAGCTCTCTCTCTCTGTCTCTCCCTCTCTCTCTTTCTCAACCTCTGTCCATGTCTCAATTTGTGCCTCCCTCACACCATCGCTCCCTCTCTCTGTCTCTCTCTATCTCTCTCTCTGCCTCTCTCTCTCTGCCTCTCTCTCTTCAGCCTCTCCCTCTCTAGCTCTCCCTCTCTCTCGCTGCCTCTGTCCACGTCTCAGTTTGTGTCTCCCCCACACTATCTCTCCCTCCCTCTCTCCCTCCCTCTCTCCCTCCCTCTCTCCCTCCCTCTCTCACTCCCTCTCTCCCTCCCTCTCTCCCTCCCTCTCTCTCTCTCATTCTCCCTCTCTCCCTCCCTCTCTCCCTCCCTCTCTCCCTCCCTCTCTCACTCCCTCTCTCCCTCCCTCTCTCCCTCACTCTCTCCCTCCCTCTCTCTCTCTTTCTCTATCTCAGAGTTACAGCTCAGATGATTAACCTCTTTATCCATGTGTTATGAACACGGGACTTTGTCTCTCTCCCATTTTCTAGGATGTTGCCAGGACTGGAGAATTGTAGCTATGAGGATAGGCAGGGGTTGTTGTCCTTGGAAAAGCGAAGGCCGAGGGGAGATCTGATTGAAATGTACAAAATGTTGAGGGTCCTGGATAGAGTGGAGGTGAAGGGCAGAGAACCATAGCAGAAAGGTCAGTGACGAGGGGGCATAGATTTAAAGTGATTGGCAGAAAAATTAGAGGGGAGTTGAGGAAAATCTTTTTCACCCAGAGGGTCGCGATGGTCTGGAACTCACTGCCTGAAAGGGTAGTTGAGGCAGAGACCCTCAACTCATTCAGAAGGAGTCTGGATCGGCACCTCAAGTGCGGTAAGCTGCAGAGCTCAGACCAAATGCTGGAAGGTGGGATTAGAATAGGTTGATCGTTTTCGGCTGGCACAGAGAGGATGGGCCAAGTGGCCGCTTTCTGTGCCTTAAAATTTCTATGTTGCCCTCGCCAACTCTATTTTTCCCTCTGTTACCCTCTGAATCCCAGTCTCTCCCTCTCTGTTACTCTCTGAATCCCAGTCTCTCCCTCTCTGTTACCCTCTGAATCCCAGTCTCTCCCTCTCTGTTACCCTCTGAATCCCAGACTCTCCCTCTCTGTTACCCTCTGAATTCCAGTCTCTCCCTCTCTGTTACCCTCTGAATCCCAGTCTCTCGCTCTCTGTTACCCTCTGAATTCCAGTCTCTCCCTCTCTGTTACCCTCTGAATCCCAGTCTCTTGCTCTCTGTTACCCTCTGAATCCCAGTCTCTCCCTCTCTGTTACCCTCTGAATCCCAGTCTCTCCCTCTCCGTTACCCTCTGAATCCCATTCTCTCCCCCTCTGTTACTCTCTGAATCCCAGTCTCTCCCTCCATGTTTCCCTCTGAATCCCAGAATCTCCCTCTCTGTTACCCTGTGAATCCCAGTCTCTCCCTCTCTCTTACCCTCTGAGTCCCAGACTCTGCCTCTCTGTTACCCTGTGAATCCCAGACTCTCCCTCTCTGTTACCGTCTGAATCCCAGTCTCTCCCTCTCTGTTTCCCTCTGAATCCCAGACTCTCCCTCTCTGTTACCCTCTGAATCCCAGACTCTCCCTCTCTGTTACCGTCTGAATCCCAGTCTCTCCCTCTCTGTTTCCGTCTGAATCCCAGTCTCTCCCTCTCTCTTACCCTCTGAGTCCCAGTCTCTCCCTCTCATTTACCCTCTTGAGTCCCAGTCTCTCCCTCTCCGTTACCCTCTGAATCCCAGTCTCTCCCTCTCTCTTACCCTCTGAGTCCCAGTCTCTCCCTCTCCGTTACCCTCTGAATCCCAGTCTCTCCCTCTCTGTTACCTGACCAGAGCTTTATAAATGTTCAGCACACCCTCTCGGCTTTTGTACTCACTGTATACAGTGTAAATTGTGGTATTCCCCAGGGGTTTTGATTAGGACCACTGATCTTATTGATATATGAATGACTTAGACTGGGGTAAACAGGGCATAACTTCAACATTGTGCCATCTGCAATGTAAGAAACAGTGAAGGGAATAGGAGTAGACTTCAGGAGGATAGAGGCAGTCTGGTGAAATGGTCAGACACATAGCAGGTTAACTTCAATGCTGAGAAATGTAAAATGATGCATTTTGGAAGGAAGGCTGAGGAGAAGCGATATAAACTAAATGGTACAATGTTAAAATGGGTGCAGGGACAGAGAGATCTGGGATTTCATTTGTGTCACTTTTTACATCTAAAAGATTCAATTTGGGGCTTGCAATCTCTAAGTTGAATTTAGCTTCATCCTGAAAAGTGTTAGCAAACGTGTTGGGAAATGTGTCAAAAGCTGTTTCCATTCAGACATTCCTGCATTGTGGAAGTGTGAGCTGTCTTTGCAGAGACAGGAAATAGAGTTGTTTGAATGGACCTGCAGGTTTTGGTTGATGCAATAAGGTGAGAATTTGAATTGTGTCCCTTCCAGATACACAGAATTGAAGGTATTTACAGAACACCACATGAAGTAGTTTACCAATGTCTGACAAACTTCAAAGACTTCAAACACATGGAAGAAGAGGCGAAGGGAACAATATACAAAACCTGAGACCGTCAGACATCAGCAGGAGGAAAATGAATCTCTTTTTATGGGTTTTAATTTGAAGGCCTGAGCTGATGATTGAAAAAGCAGGAGTTCAAATCCCACGCTGGGCTGTTGTGAATTTGAATTCTATTTTTTCTTTCAAAAAACATAAATCTGGAGTTAAAAAGCCTCTAGGTTGGAATGATTCACTCCTGTCTACTAGTGCAAAGCCCGTGTGTGTCTCAGTTTTGCTGTATTTATTAATGATTTAAGATGATGTGGTAGAATGCAACATACCCAAGTTTACCAATGACACAAAAATAGGCAGCATTGTAAGCAGTGTAGCTGGAAGCATCAAATTACAAAGAGATATTAATATCTTAAATAAATGGGCAAAACTGTGGCAGTTAGATTTCAATGTTAGTAAAAAAGTCCAGAACAGAGTACTTTATAAATGGTGAAAAGCTAGAAACACTGGAGGTTGAAAGAGACTTTGGGGGGTCCATGTCCATTTGAGTGCAGTGTAGATTTACCAGAATGATAACTGGACTCCAAGGGTTAAATTACGAGGTGATATTACACAAATTAGGGATTTATTGCCTGGAATTTAGGAGGATCAAGGTGATTTGTTCAAAGATGTTGAGATATTAAGGGGAACTGATGGGGTAGTTTGGGAGAAACTATTTCAGCAGCTTGGTAACATAGGAACAGGAGTAGGCCATTCAGCCCATCGAGCCTGTTCCGCCATTCAATACGATCATGGCTGATCATCCACTTCAATGCCTTTTTCCCAGACTGAGTTTCCACAGCCCACTGGGGTAGAGAATTCCAAAGATTCACAACCCTCTGAGCAAAGACATTTCTCCCCATCTCTGACCTAAGTGGCTTCCCCCTGATTTTGAAATTGTGTCCCCTGGTTCTAGACTCCCGAACCAAAGGAGACATCTTACCTGCATCGAACCTGTCTATCCCTTTAAGTATTTAGTATGTTTCAATAAGATCACCTCTCATTCTTCTAAACTCCAATGAGTTTAGGCCCAACCTGTTCAACCATTCCTCATAAGACAACCCCTTCATCCCAGGAATCAGCCGAGTGAACCTTCTCTGAACTGGTTCCAATGCATCCAGGCCTGACCATTTATCCACTTTCAAAGTTGCCAAACACCTTAATATTTCCCTCTCACTCTGTTTATCCCATCCAATATTTCACACTCCTCCTCTTTAACTACAATACCTGCATCGTTCCCCCTCTTTTATAAAGAGGGAGACAAAGTATTCATTAAGAACCATGCCCACATCTCCCACCTCCATACACACATTCCCTTTTTGGTCCCTAATACTCTGTCCTTATTTATCCTCTTGCTCTTCATTTATTTATAAAACATCTTTGTGATTTCTTTGATTTAATGGTAATATTATTTTCCGGCCATTTCTTTGCTCTCCTAATTTGCTTTTTAATTTCACCCTTGTACTTTCTACACTCCTCTCAGCTTTCTGTTGTATTGAGCTCTCGGTATCTGACATCAGCTTCCCTCTTGTGCCTTATCGTACCCGGTTTGATCCTTGACATCCAAGGGGCTCTAGATTTGGGAGTCCCACCCTGTTTGTCTTTGTGTGAACATATTTGATATCAACCCTCAGTAACTCTCACTGCTCTGACACTGATTGACCTTCAAGTAGCTGTTTCCAGTCCACTTTGCTAAAATCCCCCATCCCTGGATCCACCATCCCCTCTGCTCCCTACAAAGGACTCTCACATCCTTCCTAAAGTGTGGTCACCAGAATTGGATGCACTGTTCTGGTCATGGCCTAACCAGAGGTTTATAAACATACAGCATAACCTTCATGCTTTTGTACTCAAAATCTCTATTTATGAAGCCCAAGATCCCATATGCTTTGCTGACTACTTTCTCAATATGTCCTGCCACCTTCAAAGATGTATGTACATGTATCCCCAGGTCTCTCTGTCCCTGCACACTCCCTAGAACTGGGCCATTATGTTTGTATTCCCTCTCCCTATCCTTTCTGCCCATCTCACATTTCCCTGTATTAAATTCCTTCTGCCACTTGTCTGCCCATTCTGCTCACCTATCGATGTCCTGTTGTAGTCGATTGATGTCATCAACACTGTTTGCATCTCCTCCAAGTTTGTTATCTCCCCCTCTATCTCCCTCTCTCCCCTCTATCTCCCTCTTCACCTCTATCTCCCTCTCCCCCTCTATCTCCCTCTTCACCTCTATCTCTCTCTCCCCCTCTATCTCCCTCTTCACCTCTATCTCTCTCTCCCCCTCTATCTCTCTCTCCCCCTCTATCTCTCTCTTCACCTCTATCTCCCTCAACCCCCTCTATCTCCCTCTCCCCCTCTATCTCCCTCTTCACCTCTATCTCCCTCAACACCCTCTATCTCCTTCTCCCCCTCTATCTCCCTCTTCACCTCTATCTCTCTCTCCCGCCTCTATCACCCTCTCCCCCTCTATCTCCCTCTCTCCCCTCTATCTCTCTCCCCCCCTCTATCTCTCTCTTCACCTCTATCTCCCTCAACCCCCTCTATCTCCCTCAACCCCCTCTATCTCCCTCAACCCCCTCTATCTCCCTCAACCCCCTCTATCTCCCTCTCCCGCCTCTATCACCCTCTCCCCCTCGATCTCTCTCTCCCCCCTCGATCTCTCTCAACCCCCCCTATCTCTCTCACCCCCTTCTATCTCTCTCACCCCCTTCTATCTCTCTCTACCCCAACTATCTCTCTCTACCCCAACTATCTCTCTCCCCCCACTATCTCTCTCTCCCCCCACTATCTCTCTCTCCCCCCACTATCTCTCTCTCCCACCACTATCTCTCTCTCCCACCACTATCTCTCTCTCCCCGCTCTATCACTCTCTCCCCGCTCTATCACTCTCTCCCCGCTCTATCACTCTCTCCCCGCTCTATCTCCCTCTCCCCGCTCTATCACTCTCTCCCCGCTCTATCTCCCTCTCCCCGCTCTATCTCCCTCTCCCCGCTCTATCTCCCTCTCCCCGCTCCATCTCCCTCTCCCCGCTCCATCTCCCTCTCCCCGCTCCATCTCCCTCTCCCCGCTCCATCTCCCTCTCCCCGCTCCATCTCCCTCTGCCCGCTCTATCTCTCTCTCCCCCCTCTATCTCTCTCTCTCCACCTCTATCTCTCTCTCTCCACCTCTATCTCTCTCTCTCCACCTCTATCTCTCTCTCTCCCCCTCTATCTCTCTTCCCCCTCTAAATCTCTTCCCCCTCTCTGTCCCTCCATCTGTCTTTCCCTCTCTGTCACTCCCTCTCTCTCCTTCTATCTCTGTCTCTCTCTCTCTATCCCTCCATCTGTCTTACCCTCCCTGACACTCCCTCTCTTTCCTTCTATCTCTGTCTCTGCCACTCCCTCTGTCTCCCTCTCTGTCCTTCCATCTGTCCTTCCCTCTCTGTCTCTCCCTCTCTCTCCTTCTATCTCTCTCTCTCTGTCTCTCCATCTGTCTTTCCCTCCCTATCCCTCCCTCTCAATACTTCCATCTCTGCCTCTCTCTCTCTGTCCCTCCACCTGTCTACCACCCCCCACCCCACCCCCCGTCACTCGATCTCTCTCCTTCGATCTCTGTCTCTCTCTCTCTGTCCCTCCATCTGTCTTTCCCTCCCTGACACTCCCTCTCTCTCCTTCTCTCTCTGTCTCTCTCTCCATCCCTCCATCTGTCTTTCCCTTGCTGTCTCTCCCTCTCTCTCCTTCTATCTCTGTCTCTCTCCCTGTCCCTCCATCTGTCTTGCCCTCTCTGTCACTCCATCTCTCTCCTTCCATCTCTGCGTCTCTCTCTCTCTCTGTCTCTCCAACTGCCTTTCCCTCTCTGGTTGACTAACAGGAAGCAGAGAGTGGGGATAAATGAGTGCTATTCTGGTTGGCAATCAGTCACTAGTGGTGTGCCTCAGGGATCGGTGTTGGGACCCCAATTATTTACAATTTATATCGATGATTTGGAGTTGGGGACCACGTGTAGGGTGTTAAAGTTTGCAGATGACACTAAGATGAGTGGCAGAGCAAAGTGTGCAGATGACTGTGAAAGTTTGCAGAGGAACATAGATACATTGAGTGAGTGGGCAAAGGTCTGGCAGATGGAATACAATGTTAATAAATGTGAAGTTATTCATTTCGGTAGGAGTAACAGTAAAAAGGATTATTACTTGAATGGTAAAAAGTTGCAGCATGCTGCTATGCAGAGGGACCTGGGTGTCCTTGTGCATGAATCGCAAAAGGTTGGTCTGCAGGTACAGCAAGTAATTAGGAAGGCAAATGGAATTTTGTCCTTCATTGCTAAAGGGATTGAGTTTAAAAGCAGAGAGGTTATGTTGCAGCTGTATAAGGTACTGGTGAGGCCGCACCTGGAGTACTGTGTGCAGTTTTGGTCTCCTTACTTGAGAAAGGATGTACTGGCACTGGAGAGGGTGCAGAGGAGGTTCACTAGGTTGATTCCAGAGTGGAGGGGGTTGGCTTATGAGGAGAGACTGAGTAGATTGGGATTATATTCATTGGAATTCAGAAGAATGAGGGGGGATCTTATAGAAACTGAAATTGAAATATTATAGAAATTGAAATATTCTTCTGTCACTCTCTGTCCCTTGGGCAGTCTGTTTGTGTGTGTGTCTGTGCATGTCGTTCTCTGTGTGTCTGTGCATGTCGGTCTGTGTGTGTGTGTGGTTCTGTGTGTGTGTTTCTCTGTGTGTCTGTGTGTGTGGTTCAGTGTGTGTGGTTCTCTGTGTGTGGGTGTGTGTGGTTCTCTGTGTGTGGGTGTCTGTGTGTCTGTCTGTGTCTATGCCTGTTTCTCTCTCCTCTCTCAGAACCTCAGTAAAACTCCACATACATCAATCTGCTATTTTAATTTGGCTGCTTTTGGTGATACCACAACTGCAGATGGTGCACTTCCTTCTGCAGGCTGGTAGGAAACCCATATCCCGCTCTTTAACGGCATATTCTGTCTGCTTTGTATACTAAATTGATTAATCCCTAATAATTGATCAAATCTGACATTGATTACTGTTTGAAAGTCTCCAGGTTTACTTTCCTCCCAGGGCTGATTAAAAGTCCGAGTTTCCCTCAGTGTTTTGGAAATATCAAACCCTGATCCCACACCCAGTAAAGTATTTTACATGATGGGACGCTGCAAATGTTGTTATACTCAGTGCGCACGGTACCTTCATGTTGTAATAAGATGTTATAATCTCTATTCAGATAACTCTCATGCCACAGGGGCAAAATTTCACTGGGTCAACATTCTGACCAAACACTAAAACATTACAGAAAGCGAGGCTCACAAATTCAACACAAGTTTCCTTTTCTGTGTCTCGCTGGTCTGTTCTGATTTTCTGTTGGGTGACATCAGCCTAGATTTTGTGTTCGGACCTGAACCCACAAACGTATAACTCAGAGGCAGGATTATTACCCACTGAGCTACAGCTGGCTCCAATGTTCCCAGAAAATTTAGTTGTTGTGCACGGCAAGTTGTTTTTGTCCCACGTGCAGTCCCTTTAAATTTTTAAGAATCTTCGAAGACGTGTGTTATTTATCACGGAACAGGACCTGCGTGGTACCTTCCAGGCTGCTGCACACAGCTTTGCAGGAACACTGACCGACACTCTCCATCCCAATCTCTTCCTCTCTGGTAATCTCTCCCCATTGCGATCCTTCCCTCTCTCTGTTATTCCCTCTCTATATCTATCCCTGTCTTTCTCACTGTTACTCTCTCCATCTGGATGGAGGAGGTGAAAGAGAAGCATATATAGTGGCAGCTTTACTCGGTATCTAACCCCACACTGTACCTGTCCTGCGAGTGTTTTATGGAACAGAGAGGACAGAGATTTGCTCTGTAGATAAATCCATTCTGTACTTGGCTTGGCAGCATTTGAAGGGACAGTTTAGACGGAGCTTTACTCTGTATCCCTGGAATTTTGAAGTGTAAGGGGTGTTTATTTCAGTTTGGTTTAGAGATACAGCACTGAAACAGGCCCTTCGGCCCGCCCAGTCTGTGCCGGCCATCAACCACCCATTTTATACTAATCCTTTCAGGCAGTGAGTTCCAGACACCCACCAGCCACTGGGTGAAGAAACTATTGATGTGTTTCGTTCTGTTAAGTTTGATGTCAATGTTTCCCCAGGATGTTGACGCTGGGGGATTCAGCGATGGGATAATGCTTTGAATGCCAAGGGGAGGTGGTTGGATTCTCTCATGTTGCAGATGGTCATTGCCTGGCACTTGTGTGACGTGAATGTTACTTGCCACTGGTCGGCCCAAACCTAAATGTTGTCCGGGTCTTGGTGCATGTGGCTCTGGATTGCTTCATTATCTGAGGCAAAATACTGTGGATGCTGGAAATCTGGAAAGCATCGAGCTGAATCACTAACTCTGTTTCTCTCTCCACAGATGCTGCCTGACCTGCTCAGTATTTAAAGCACTTTCTGCTGGGGTCTCAGCTGAAGATGGTTGGGCCTCGGACACTACCCTGAGAAACTCCTGCAGTGAAGGCCTGGGACTGAGATGATTGACTTCCAACAACCAAAACCATCTTCCTTTGTGCTCGGTATGATTCCAACCAGTGGTTGAATTGCATCTTCCTCTTCCAATATCCCCTGTGAAGTATCCTTCTATCTCTTTTAGTCACCCTGTCAGTCCATGTCTCTCTGTTTCTCTTTTTCTGTCTCTCTCTCTGTCTGTCTCTATCAGACAGTGTAGAGTGAGATTCACTCTGTATCCACCCCATGATGTTCCTGCCCTGGGAGTGTGTGATGGGACAGTGCAGAGGGAAATTTACTCTGTGTCAAACCCAACATTGTGCTTGGCTTGTGAATTTTTAATGGGACAGTGTAGCTGGAGATTTACTCTGTATCCCTGGAATTTTGAAGGCTCAGGTGTGATTTGATGATTGTTTTCAAGATAATAAGGGAAACTGATGGGGTGGACAGAGAGTAACAATTCCCACTGGCTGCAGAGTCTAGAACATGGGGGCATAGTCTAAAAATATAAACCTAGTCTAAAAACCTTTCAGGAGTGAAATGAAGAAACACTTCAACACACCAGGTGTGGTATCAGTTTGAAACTCTCTTCCACAATCAGCAATTGATGCTGAGACACTTGTTAATTTTTAAATCTGAGTTTGATAGATTTTTGTTAACCAAAGGTATTAAGGGACAAAGATAGGTACATGGAGTTAGATCACACATCAGCCATGAGCTCATTGAATGACAGAACAGGGTTGAGGGGCCAAATGGCCTCCTCCTCTTCCTCTGTCCTACGACAAATATCCTGCTATCACTCTCTGTGTCTTGGTCTCTGTCTCCCTCTTTGTCTATCTTTCTGTCCTCTCATCTGTGGAAATCCACACACATCAGTCAGCCATTTTAGGTTCATTTTCAGTGGCCATTTTATGTTACCACAACACTAGGACATTTATCGCTGTCTATCCCAAACCATCTCTCTTTGTAGTCTATTTGTGTTCTCCTCACAGCTTATTGTCCCACCTAACCTAGTATCTCTCTCCTTTGCTCCGTCTCACTCACACACTCTCCCCCATCTCTCTCCCCCCCCATTTCTCTCTCTCCCCATTTCTCTCTCCCCGCCCCCCCCTGCAATCTCTCTTTAAGTGTCCTGTTATCACATCCTTTATGATAGATTCGAGCATTTTCCCAATGACTGATGTTAGACGAACAGGTCTTTAGTTCCCCATTTTCTCTCTCCTTCCTTTTGTAAATAGTGGGGTTACATTTGCTACCTTCTAATCTGCCTCTCTCACACTGCCTCTGTCCCTCGCTATCTGTCTTTCCCCCCTCTCTCTCTCTACCTCTGTCCACGTCTCAATTTGTGCCTCCCTCACACCATCTCTCCCTCTCTCTCTGTCTGCCTCTCTGTCTGCCTCTCTGTGTCTCCTTCTCTCTCTGTGCCTCTCTCACTCTCTATCTGTCTCTCCCCCAGCTCTCTCCTTCTATCTCTCCCTCTCTCTCTTTCTCAACCTCTGTCCATGTCTCAATTTGTGCCTCCCTCACACCATCGCTCCCTCTCTCTCTGTCTCTCTCTATCTCTCTCTCTGCCTCTCTCTCTCTGCCTCTCTCTTTCTGCCTCTCTCTCTCTCTGCCTCTCTCTCTCTCTCTCTCTGTCACGCCCTCTCTTTCTTTCGCTGCCTCTGTCCACGTCTCAGTTTGTGTCTCCCCCACACCATCTCTCCCTCCCTCTCTCCCTCTCTCTCTTTCTCCCTCTCTCCCTCCCTCTCTGTCTCTGTCTCAGAGTAACAGCTCAGATGATTAACCTCTTTATCCATGTGTTATGAACACGGGACTTTGTCTCTCTCCCATTTTCTAGGATGTTGCCAGGACTGGAGAATTGTAGCTATGAGGATAGGCAGGGGTTGTTGTCCTTGGAACAGAGAAGGCTGAGGGGAGATCTGATTGAAATGTACAAAATGTTGAGGGTCCTGGATGGAGTGGAGGTGAAGGGCAGAGAACCATAGCAGAAAGGTCAGTGACGAGGGGGCAGAGATTTAAAGTGATTGGTAGAAAAATTAGAGGGGAGTTGAGGAAAATCATTTTCACCCAGAGGGTCGCGATGGTCTGGAACTCACTGCCTGAAAGGGTAGTTGAGGCAGAGACCCTCAACTCATTCAGAAGGAGTCTGGATAGGCACCTCAAGTGCGGTAAGCTGCAGTGCTCGGACCAAATGCTGGAAGGTGGGATGAGAATAGGTTGATCGTTTTTCGGCTGGCACAGAGAGGATGGGCCAAGTGGCCTCTTTCTGTGCCTTAACATTTCTATGTTGCCCTCGCCAACTCTATTTTACCCTCTGTTACCCTCTGAATCTCAGTCTCTCCCTCTCTGTTACCCTCTGAATTCCAGTCTCTCCCTCTCTGTTACCCTCTGAATCCCAGTCTCTCCCTCTCTGTTACCCTCTGAATCCCAGACTTTCCCTCTCTGTTACCCTCTGAATCCCAGTCTCTCCCTCTCTGTTACCCTCTGAATCCCAGACTTTCCCTCTCTGTTACCCTCTGAATCCCAGACTTTCCCTCTCTGTTACCCTCTGAATCCCAGACTTTCCCTCTCTGTTACCCTCTGAATTCCAGTCTCTCCCTCTCTGTTACCCTCTGAATCCCAGACTTTCCCTCTCTGTTACCCTCTGAATTCCATCTCTCTCCTTCTCTCTCTGTCTCTCACTCTGTCCCTCCATCTGTCTTTCCCTCTCTGTCTCTCCGTCTCTCTCCTTCTATCTCTGTCTCTGCCTTTCTCTCTGTCTTGCTCTCTGTCACTCCATCTGTCTTTCCCTCTGTGTCTCTCCCTCTCCTACTATTTCTGTCTCTCTCTCTCACTATTTCTGTCTCTCTCTCTCTCTGTCTCTCCATGTGTCTTTCCCTCCCTGACTCTCCCTCTCTCTCCGTCTGTCTCTGTCTCTACCTCTCTCTCTGTCCCTCCATCTGTCAAAGAACAGTACAGCACAGGAACAGGCCATTCGGCCCTCTAAGCCTGCGCCGATCTTGATGCCTGCCCAAACTAAAACCTTCTGCACTTCCGGGGTCCGTATCCCTCTATTCCCATCCTATTCATGTATTTGTCAAGATGTCTCTTAAACGTCTCTATGGTACCTGCTTCCACCACCTCCCCCGGCAACAACTTCCAGGCACTCACCACCCTCTGTGTAAGGAACTTGCCTCGCACATCCCCTCTAAACTTTTCCCCTCTCAACTGAAACCTCTATCTCCTAGTAACTGACTCTTCCACCCTGGGAAAAAGCTTCTGAATATCCACTCTGTCCATGCCACTTATAACTTTGTAAACCTCTATCATGTCGCCCCTCCACCTCCGTCGTTCCAGTGAAAACAATCCGAGTTTATCCAACCTCTCCTCATAGCTAATGCCCTCCAGACCAGGCAACATCCTGGTAAACCTCCTCTGTACCCTCTCCAAAGTCTCCACGTCCTTCTGGTAGTGTGGCGACCAGAATTGCACGCAATATTCTAAGTGTGGCCTAACTAAGGTTCTGTACAGCTGCAGCATGACCTGCCTATTTTTATACTCTGTGCCCCGACCGATGAAGGCAAGCATGCCGTATGCCTTCTTGACTACCTTATCCACCTGCGTTGCCACTTTCAGTGACCTGTGGACCTGTACGCCCAGATCTCTCTGCCTGTCAATACTCCGAAGGGTTCTGCCATTTACTGTATACTTCCCACCTGCATTAGACCTTCCAAAATGCATTACCTCACATTTGTCCAGATTAATCTCCATCTGCCATTTCTACGCCCAAGTCTCCAACCGATCTATATCCTGCTGTATCCTCTGACAATCCTCATCACTATCCGCAACTCCACCAACCTTTGTGTCGTCCGCAAACTTACTAATCAGACCAGCTACATTTTCCTCCAAATCATTTATATATCCTACAAACAGCAAAGGTCCCAGCACTGATCCCTGCGGAACACCACTAGTCACATCCCTCCATTCAGAAAAACACCCTTCCACTGCTACCCTCTGTCTTCTATGACTGAGCCAGTTCTGTATCCATCTTGCAGCCAGTTCTGTATCCATTTTGTCTTTCCCTCCCTGTCACTCCCTCTCTTTCCTTCCATCTCTGCCTCTTTCTCTGTCTCTCCATCTCTATTGCCCTCTCTGTCTCTCCCTCTCTCTCCTTCCAGCTCTGTCTTTCTCTCTCTCTCCATCTGTCTTTCCCTCTCGGTCTATCCCTCTCTCTACTTCTCTCTCTCTCTGTCTCTCACTCTGTCCCTCCATCTGTCTTTCCCTCTCTGCAACACCCTCTCTCTCCTTCTCTCTCTCTCTCTCTCTCTCTCTGTCCCTCCATCTGTTTTTCCCTCCATGTCACTATTTCTCTTTCCTTCTATCGCTGTCTCTCTCTCTCCATCTGTCTTTCCCTCCCTGTCACTCCCTCTCTCTCCTTCTATCTCTGTCTCTCTCACTATCCCTCCATCTGTCCTTCCCTCCCTGTCATTCCATTTCTCTCCTTCTCTCTCTGTCTCTCTCTCTCTGTCCCTCCATCTGGCTTTCCCTCCCTGACACTCCCTCTCTCTCCTTCTATCTCTGTCTCTCTCTCTGTCCCTCCATTTGTCTTTCCCTCTCTGTCACTACCACTCTCTCCTTCTATCTTTGTCTTTCTCTCTCTATCCCTCCATCTCTCCTTCCCTCCCTGTCTCTCCATCTCTCTCCTTCCATCTCTGACTCTCTCTCTCTGGCTCACCATCTGTCTTTCCCTCTCTGTCTCTCCATCTCTCTCCTTCTATCTCTGTCTCTGCCTCTCTCTGTGTCCCTCCATCTGTCTTTCCCTCTCTGTCTCTCCATCTCTCTCCTTCTCTCTCTCTGTCTCTCCATCTGTCTCCACCCCCCGTCACTCCCTCTCTCTCCTTCTATCTCTGTCTCTGCCACTCTCTCTGTCTCTCTCTCTGTCTCTCCATCTGTCTTTCCCTCTCTGTCTCTCCGTCTCTCTCCTTCTATCTCTGTCTCTGCCTCTCTCTGTGTCCCTCCATCTGTCCTTCCCTTTCTGTCTCTCCCTCTCTCTCCTTCTATCTCTGTCTCTGCCTCTCTCTCTGTCTCGCTCTCTCTCTCTCTCCAATTGCCTTTCCCTCTCTGTCTCTCCCTCTCTCTCCTTCTCTCCCTGACACTCCCTCTCTCTCCTTCTCTCTCTGTCTCTCTCTCTCTGTCTCTCCATCTGGCTTTCCCTCTCTGTCTCTCCCTCTCTCTCCTTCTATCTCTGTCTCTCTCTCTCGCTATCCCTCCATCTGTCCTTCCCTCCCTGTCACTCCATCTCTCTCCCTGTCTCTCTCTCTCTGTCCCTCCGTCTGTCTTTCCCTGCCGAACACTCCCTCTCTCTCCTTCCATCTTCCCCTGTCTCTCTCTGTCTCTCCGTCTGTCTTTCCCTCTCTGTCTCTCCCTCTCTCTCCTTCTATCTCCGTCTCTCTCTCTCTGTCTCTCCGTCTGTCTTTCCCTCCCCTGTCACTCCCTCTCTCTCCTTCCATCTCTGTCTCTCTGTTCCTCCATCTGTCTTTCCCTCTCTGTCTTTCCCTATCTCTCCTATCTCTGTCCCTCTCTCTCTGTCTCCATTTTAAATATTCAGCAAGCTATTCCACTGTGGGAGCCATCACACCCTCATGATATTGTTTGTGGAAATTTCATGCTGGCAAAGACAGGATATATGGTGGAAGTTACATCACAGATCAGCCAAGATCACATTGAATGCAGGAACAGAGTTGTGGGGTTAAATTGCATACTCCTCTTCCAATATCCCCTGTCTATTATCCTTCTTTCTCTGTCAGTCACCCTTTTAGTCTATGTCTCTCTGTTTCACTCTTTCTGTCTCTCTCTGTCTGTCTCTATCGGACAGTGTAGAGTGAGATTCACTCTGTATCCACCCCATGATGTTCCTGCCCTGGGAGTGTGTGATGTGACAGTGCAGAGGGAAATTTACTCTGTGTCAAACCCAACATTGTGCTTGGCTTGGGAATATTTAATGGGACAGTGTAGCTGGAGATTTACTGTGTATCCCTGGAATTTGGAAGGCTCAGGTGTGATTTGATGATTGTTTTCAAGATAATAAGGGAAACTGATAGGGTGGACAGAGAGTAACAATTCCCACTGGCTGCAGAGTCTAGAACATGGGGGCATAGTCTAAAAATATAAACCTCGTCTAAAAACCTTTCAGGAGTGAAATGAAGAGACACTTCAACACACCAGGTGTGGCATCAGTTTGAAACTCTCTTCCACAATCAGCAATTGATGCTGAGACACTTGTTAATTTTTAAATCTGAGTTTGATAGATTTTTATGAAACCTCTCTGTCACTCCCTCTCTCTTCTCCCATCTCTGCCTCTCTCTCTCTCTGTCTCCCCATCTGTCTTTCCATCTCTGTCGCTCTCACTCTCTCCTTCTCTCTCTGTCTCTCTCTCTCTCTCTCTGTCTCTCCCTCCTGCTATCTCTGACACTAGGACCGAGACAGAGGGAGAGAGGGTTAGTTATGAAGGCAGAGAGAGGGCTGTAGAGAGGGACAACGTTGGAGAGAGAGAGATTGTTGAGGTGGATGAAAAGGATAATGTAAGATATATTAATTTGATGTAATCCTTCACTGCTGTGGACACAAACATATAAGAGATAGATATGGAGAGAAATAAACATCGGGAGAGGGGGAAATGTCGATGATTTTGGGGCCCAGGCAGATACTTTTGATGATCCAGAAGAAATAGCCTCCATTTTAAACATCCAGCGAGCTATTCCACTGTGGGAGCCATCACACCCTCATGATATTGTTTGTGGAAATTTCATGCTGGATTATTGGTTAATTTTTAAACCTGTGATTGATAGATTCTTGTTAAACAAAGATAGTAAGAGATAAGGGGCAAAGGCAGGATATATGGTGTAAGATAGATCACAGATCAGCCCTGATCTCATTGAATGCCGGAACAGGGTTGTGGGGTTAAATTACATCCAATATCCCATGTTAAATATCCTTCTTTCTCTGTCAGTCACCCTGTCAGTCCATGTCTCTCTGTCTAAACTAAATGGTACAATGTTAAAATGGGTGAAGGAACAGAGAATCCTTCCCCATCCAGGAGCTGACCGTGTCTCTCTCTCTCTCTCTCTCTCTACCCCCTCTCTCACTCCCCCCTTTTTCCTCTCTCTCTTTCTCTTTCAATCCTGATCCTGACTTTTCTCGGAATCCTTCTTGGTTGAATAGTACCCTGAAATGTTTCAGTCTCACTGTTACAAGGAACAAGTCACATTTCTGTGGTATTTTCGATATCTTAATGATTCAATTTGGAGCTTGGATTGTGTCAGGTAAATGTGGTTTCTCATTCAGACATTCCTGCATTGTGGAACTGTCAGTTATCTGTGCAGGGACAGGATATCGGGGTGTCTGAATGGAGTTGAAGATTTTGGTTGCTTGAATAGGGTGTGAATTAGATTGTGGATTGTGTCCCTGAAGGTATTTAAGCCGATGACCTGAGAGAATGAAGTGGTTTACCAATGTCTGAATAACATCAAAGTCTTCAGACACATGAAAGAACAAGATTAGGGACAATACACAAAAGCTGAGACAGTCAGGTCACAACAGGAGGAAGGTGAATGTCTTTTACAGTTTGTAATCTGAAAGCCTGAGGTAATGACTGAAAAAGTCGGAGTTCAAATCCCACATTGGGCTCTTGTGAATTTGAATTTCTCTGAAAATAAAAAATAACTCTGGAATAATAAATCCTCCAGGATGAAATGATTCAATATCACTGCTCTGACACTGATTTACCTTCAAGTAGCGTTTTCCAGTCCACCTTTTCTAAATCACCTTCCACCGGCCCAGCTTCATTCCCTAAAACTAAGTGACAAACTGACCCATCTCTTGTTGACCTTGCTACGTACTGGCCTAAAATACTTCCCCTGAATGTATATTTAGAATTCTGTATCCTTGATACCTTTTACACTAGTCTCAGTTATCAATGCACTAGTTAGGTCTGCACTAGACCCTGTCTCTGTTTATATTACACATGGACCTGTCTCTGCTATAAAAATGGTTTAAAAAGTGGAGAGCAAACCCTCCAATTTATACACTCGATCTGAAGAAATAGGAGCAGGAGTAGGCCATTCAGCCTCTTGAGCCTGTTCTGTCAGTCAATATGATCATGATTGATCTGATAGTGACTTTAACTCCATTTTCCTGCCTGGCCCCCATAACCCTTGACTCCCTTGTAAATTCATTGACCCAACCTCCACTGCTCTCTGGGGAAGAGAATTCCAAAGCCTAACCAACCTCTGGGAGAAAGAAGTCTTCCTTAGCTCAGTCTTAAATGGCAGACCCTTTATTTTTAAACGGTGCCCCCTAGTTCAAGACTCCTCCACAAGGGAAACATCCTCCCAACATCCGCCCTGTCAAGTCCCCTCAGAATCTTGTATGTTTCAATAAGATCACCTCTCATTCTTCTAAACTCCAATGAGTATAGGCCCAACCTGTTCAACTATTCCTCATAAGACAACCCCTTCATCCCAGGAATCAGCCGAGTGAACCTTCTCTGAACTGATTCCAATGCATCCAGGCCTGACCATTTATTCACTTTCAAAGATGCTGAACACCTTAATATTTCCCTCGCACCCTGTTTATCCCATCCAATATTTCACACTCCTCTTTAACTACAATGTCTGCATAGTTCCCCCTCTTTTATAAATACGGACACAGAGAATTCATTAAGAACCGTGCCCACATCTCCCACCTCCACACACACATTCCCTTTTTGGTCACTAATGCTCTATCCTTAGTTATCCTCTTGCTCTTCATGTATTTATAAAACATCTTTGTGCTTTCCTTGATTTTACTTGGTAATATTATTTTTGTTAACCAAAGGTATTAAGGGGCAAAGATAGGTACATGGAGTTAGATCACACATCAGCCATGAGCTCATTGAATGACAGAACAGGGTTGAGGGGCTAAATGGCCTCCTCCTCTTCCTCTTTCCTACGACAAATATCCTGCGATCACTCTCTGTGTCTTGGTCTCTGTCTCCCTCTTTGTCTATCTTTCTGTCCTCTCATCTGTGGAAATCCACACACATCAGTCAGCCATTTTAGGTTCATTTTCAGTGGCCATTTTATGTTACCACAACACTGGGACATTTATCGCTGTCTATCCCAAACCATCTCTCTTTGTAGTCTATTTGTGTTCTCCTCACAGCTTATTGTCCCACCTAACCTAGTATCTCTCTCCTTTGCTCCGTCTCACTCACACACTCTCTCCCATCTCACTCCCTCCCATTTCTCTCTCCCCCCATTTCTCTCTCACCCCATTTCTCTCTCCCCTCCCCCCCTCCCCCCGCAATCTTTCTTTAAGTGTCCTGTTATCACATCCTTTATTATAGATTCGAACATTTTCCCTATGACTGATGCTGAAGAACAGGTCTTTAGTTCCCCATTTTCTCTCTCCTTCCTTTTGTAAATAGTGGGGTTACATTTGCTACCTTCTAATCTGCCTCTCTCACTCTGCCTCTCTCACACTGCCTCTGTCCCTCGCTATCTGTCTTTCCCCCCTCTCTCTCGCTCTATCTCTCCCTCTCTCTCTCTACCTCTGTCCATGTCTCAATTTGTGCCTCCCTCACACCATCGTTCCCTCTCTCTCTGTCTCTCTCTAGCTCTCTGTCTGCCTCTCTCTCCCTCTCTCTGCCTCCCTCTCTCTGCCTCCCTCTCTCTGCCTCCCTCTCTCTGCCTCCCTCTCTCTGCCTCCCTCTCTCTGCCTCTCTCTCTCTGCCTCTCTCTCTCCGTCTCTCCCTCTCTCTCTCTTTCGCTGCCTCTGTCCACCTCTCAGTTTGTGTTTCCCCCACACCATCTCTCCCTCCCTCTCTCTCTGTCTCTCTCTGCCTCTCTCTCTCTGCATCTCTCTCTCCGTCTCTCCCTCTCTATCTCTCCCTCTCTCTCTTTCGCTGCCTCTGTGCACATCTCAGTTTGTGTCTCCCCCACACCATCTCTCCCTCCCTCACTCCCTCCCTCCCTCTCTCTCTCTCTTTCTCCCTCTCTCCCTCCCTCTCTGTCTCTGTCTCAGAGTTACAGCTCAGATGATTAACCTCTTTATCCATGTGTTATGAACACGGGACTTTGTCTAGGATGTTGCCAGGACTGGAGAATTGTAGCTATGAGGATAGGCAGGGGTTGTTGTCCTTGGAACAGAGAAGGCTGAGGGGAGATCTGATTGAAATGTACAAAATTTTGAGGGTCCTGGATGGAGTGGAGGTGAAGGGCAGAGAACCATAGCAGAAAGGTCAGTGACGAGGGGGCAGAGATTTAAAGTGATTGGCAGAAAGATTAGAGGGGAGTTGAGGAAAATCTTTTTCACCCAGAGGGTCGCGATGGTCTGGAACTCACTGCCTGAAAGGGTAGTTGAGGCAGAGACCCTCAACTCATTCAGAAGGAGTCTGGATAGGCACCTCAAGTGCGGTAAACTGCAGTGATCGGACCAAATGCTGGAAGGTGGGATGAGAATAGGTTGATCGTTTTTCGGCTGGCACAGAGAGAATGGGCCAAGTGGCCTCTTCCTGTGTCTTAAAATTTCTATGTTGCCCTCGCCAAATCTATTTTTCCCTCTGTTACCCTCTGAATCCCAGTCTCTCCCTCTCTGTTACCCTCTGAATCCCAGTCTCTCCCTCTCTGTTACCCTCTGAATCCCAGTCTTTCCCTCTCTGTTACCCTCTGAATCCCAGTCTCTCCCCTCTGTTACTCTCTGAATCCCAGTCTCTCCCCCTCTGTTACCCTGTGAATCCCAGTCTCTCCCTCTCTGTTACACTCTGAATCCCAGACTCTCCCTCTCTGTTCCCCTCTGAATCCCAGTCTCTCCCTCTCTGTTACCCTCTGAGTCCCAGTCTCTCCCTCACTGTTACCCTCTGAATCCCAGTCTCTCCCTCTCCGTTACCCTCTGAATCCCAGTCTCTCCCTCTCTGTTACCCTCTGAATCCCAGTCTCTCCCTCTCTGTTACCCTCTGAATCCCAGTCTCTCCCTCTCTCTTACCCTCTGAGTCCCAGTCTCTCCCTCACTGTTACCCTCTGAATCCCAGTCTCTCCCTCTCTGTTACCCTCTGAGTCCCAGTCTCTCCCTCTCTGTTACCCTCTGAATCCCAGTCTCTCCCTCTCCGTTACCCTCTGAATCCCAGTCTCTCCCTCTCCGTTACCCTCTGAATCCCAGTCTCTCCCTCTCCGTTACCCTCTGAGTCCCAGTCTCTCCCTCTCTGTTACCCTCTGAATCCCAGTCTCTCCCTCTCCGTTACCCTCTGAATCCCAGTCTCTCCCTCTCTGTTACCCTCTGAATCCCAGTCTCTCCCTCTCTGTTACCCTCTGAATCCCAGTCTCTCCCTCTCTCTTACCCTCTGAGTCCCAGTCTCTCCCTCACTGTTACCCTCTGAATCCGAGTCTCTCCCTCTCTGTTACCCTCTGAGTCCCAGTCTCTCCCTCTCTGTTACCCTCTGAATCCCAGTCTCTCCCTCTCCGTTACCCTCTGAATCCCAGTCTCTCCCTCTCCGTTACCCTCTGAGTCCCAGTCTCTCCCTCTCTGTTACCCTCTGAATCCCAGTCTCTCCCTCACTGTTACCCTCTGAATCCCAGTCTCTCCCTCTCTGTTACCCTCTGAGTCCCAGTCTCTCCCTCTCTGTTACCCTCTGAATCCCAGTCTCTCCCTCTCCGTTACCCTCTGAATCCCAGTCTCTCCCTCTCCGTTACCCTCTGAATCCCAGTCTCTCCCTCTCCGTTACCCTCTGAGTCCCAGTCTCTCCCTCTCTGTTACCCTCTGAATCCCAGTCTCTCCCTCTCCGTTACCCTCTGAATCCCAGTCTCTCCCTCTCTGTTACCCTCTGAATCCCAGTCTCTCCCTCTCTGTTACCCTCTGAATCCCAGTCTCTCCCTCTCTCTTACCCTCTGAGTCCCAGTCTCTCCCTCACTGTTACCCTCTGAATCCCAGTCTCTCCCTCTCTGTTACCCTCTGAATCCCAGTCTCTCCCTCTCTGTTACCCTCTGAATCCCAGTCTCTCCCTCTCTGTTACCCTCTGAATCCCAGTCTCTCCCTCTCTGTTACCCTCTGAATCCCAGTCTCTCCCTCTCTCTTACCCTCTGAGTCCCAGTCTCTCCCTCTCTGTTACACTCTGAATCCCAGACTCTCCCTCTCTGTTCCCCTCTGAATCCCAGTCTCTCCCTCTCTGTTACCCTCTGAGTCCCAGTCTCTCCCTCACTGTTACCCTCTGAATCCCAGTCTTTCCCTCTCTGTTACCCTCTGAATCCCAGTCTCTCCCCTCTGTTACTCTCTGAATCCCAGTCTCTCCCCCTCTGTTACCCTGTGAATCCCAGTCTCTCCCTCTCTGTTACACTCTGAATCCCAGACTCTCCCTCTCTGTTCCCCTCTGAATCCCAGTCTCTCCCTCTCTGTTACCCTCTGAGTCCCAGTCTCTCCCTCACTGTTACCCTCTGAATCCCAGTCTCTCCCTCTCCGTTACCCTCTGAATCCCAGTCTCTCCCTCTCTGTTACCCTCTGAATCCCAGTCTCTCCCTCTCTGTTACCCTCTGAATCCCAGTCTCTCCCTCTCTCTTACCCTCTGAGTCCCAGTCTCTCCCTCACTGTTACCCTCTGAATCCCAGTCTCTCCCTCTCTGTTACCCTCTGAGTCCCAGTCTCTCCCTCTCTGTTACCCTCTGAATCCCAGTCTCTCCCTCTCCGTTACCCTCTGAATCCCAGTCTCTCCCTCTCCGTTACCCTCTGAATCCCAGTCTCTCCCTCTCCGTTACCCTCTGAGTCCCAGTCTCTCCCTCTCTGTTACCCTCTGAATCCCAGTCTCTCCCTCTCCGTTACCCTCTGAATCCCAGTCTCTCCCTCTCTGTTACCCTCTGAATCCCAGTCTCTCCCTCTCTGTTACCCTCTGAATCCCAGTCTCTCCCTCTCTCTTACCCTCTGAGTCCCAGTCTCTCCCTCACTGTTACCCTCTGAATCCCAGTCTCTCCCTCTCTGTTACCCTCTGAGTCCCAGTCTCTCCCTCTCTGTTACCCTCTGAATCCCAGTCTCTCCCTCTCCGTTACCCTCTGAATCCCAGTCTCTCCCTCTCCGTTACCCTCTGAGTCCCAGTCTCTCCCTCTCTGTTACCCTCTGAATCCCAGTCTCTCCCTCACTGTTACCCTCTGAATCCCAGTCTCTCCCTCTCTGTTACCCTCTGAGTCCCAGTCTCTCCCTCTCTGTTACCCTCTGAATCCCAGTCTCTCCCTCTCCGTTACCCTCTGAATCCCAGTCTCTCCCTCTCCGTTACCCTCTGAATCCCAGTCTCTCCCTCTCCGTTACCCTCTGAGTCCCAGTCTCTCCCTCTCTGTTACCCTCTGAATCCCAGTCTCTCCCTCTCCGTTACCCTCTGAATCCCAGTCTCTCCCTCTCTGTTACCCTCTGAATCCCAGTCTCTCCCTCTCTGTTACCCTCTGAATCCCAGTCTCTCCCTCTCTCTTACCCTCTGAGTCCCAGTCTCTCCCTCACTGTTACCCTCTGAATCCCAGTCTCTCCCTCTCTGTTACCCTCTGAATCCCAGTCTCTCCCTCTCTGTTACCCTCTGAATCCCAGTCTCTCCCTCTCTGTTACCCTCTGAATCCCAGTCTCTCCCTCTCTGTTACCCTCTGAATCCCAGTCTCTCCCTCTCTCTTACCCTCTGAGTCCCAGTCTCTCCCTCTCTGTTACACTCTGAATCCCAGACTCTCCCTCTCTGTTCCCCTCTGAATCCCAGTCTCTCCCTCTCTGTTACCCTCTGAGTCCCAGTCTCTCCCTCACTGTTACCCTCTGAATCCCAGTCTCTCCCTCTCCGTTACCCTCTGAATCCCAGTCTCTCCCTCTCTGTTACCCTCTGAATCCCAGTCTCTCCCTCTCTGTTACCCTCTGAATCCCAGTCTCTCCCTCTCTCTTACCCTCTGAGTCCCAGTCTCTCCCTCACTGTTACCCTCTGAATCCCAGTCTCTCCCTCTCTGTTACCCTCTGAGTCCCAGTCTCTCCCTCTCTGTTACCCTCTGAATCCCAGTCTCTCCCTCTCCGTTACCCTCTGAATCCCAGTCTCTCCCTCTCCGTTACCCTCTGAATCCCAGTCTCTCCCTCTCCGTTACCCTCTGAGTCCCAGTCTCTCCCTCTCTGTTACCCTCTGAATCCCAGTCTCTCCCTCTCCGTTACCCTCTGAATCCCAGTCTCTCCCTCTCTGTTACCCTCTGAATCCCAGTCTCTCCCTCTCTGTTACCCTCTGAATCCCAGTCTCTCCCTCTCTCTTACCCTCTGAGTCCCAGTCTCTCCCTCACTGTTACCCTCTGAATCCCAGTCTCTCCCTCTCTGTTACCCTCTGAGTCCCAGTCTCTCCCTCTCTGTTACCCTCTGAATCCCAGTCTCTCCCTCTCCGTTACCCTCTGAATCCCAGTCTCTCCCTCTCCGTTACCCTCTGAGTCCCAGTCTCTCCCTCTCTGTTACCCTCTGAATCCCAGTCTCTCCCTCTCCGTTACCCTCTGAGTCCCAGTCTCTCCCTCTCTCTTACCCTCTGAATCCCAGTCTCTCCCTCTCCGTTACCCTCTGAATCCCAGTCTCTCCCTCTCTGTTACCTGACCAGAGCTTTATAAATGTTCAGCGCACCCTCTCGGCTTTTGTACTCACTGTATACAGTGTAAATTGTGGTATTCCCCAGGGGTTTTGATTAGGACCACTGATCTTATTGATATATGAATGACTTAGACTGGGGTAGACAGGGCATAACTTCAACATTGTGCCATTTGCAATGTAATAAACAGTGAAGGGAATGGGAGTAGACTTCAGGAGGATAGAGGCAGTCTGGTGAAATGGTCAGACACATAGCAGGTTAACTTCAATGCTGAGAAATGTAAAATGATGCATTTTGGAAGGAAGGCTGAGGAGAAGCGATATAAACTAAATGGTACAATGTTAAAATGGGTGCAGGGACAGAGAGATCTGGGATTTCATTTGTGTCACTTTTTACATCTAAAAGATTCAATTTGGGGCTTGCAATCTCTAAGTTGAATTTAGCTTCATCCTGAAAAGTGTTGGCAAACGTGTTGGGAAATGTGTCAAAAGCTGTTTCCATTCAGACATTCCTGCATTGTGGAAGTGTGAGCTGTCTTTGCAGAGACAGGAAATAGAGTTGTTTGAATGGACCTGCAGGTTTTAGTTGATGCAATAAGGTGAGAATTTGAATTGTGTCCCTTCCAGATACACAGAATTGAAGGTATTTACACAACACCACATGAAGTAGTTTACCAATGTCTGACAAACTTCAAAGACTTCAAACACATGGAAGAAGAGGAGAAGGGAACAATATACAAAACCTGAGACAGTCAGACAACAGCAGGAGGAAAATGAATCTCTTTTTATGGGTTTTAATTTGAAGGCCTGAGCTGATGATTGAAAAAGCAGGAGTTCAAATCCCACACAGGGCTGTTGTGAATTTGAATTCTATTTTTTCTTTCAAAAAACATAAATCTGGAGTTAAAAAGCCTCTAGGTTGGAATGATTCACTCCTGTCTACTAGTGCAAAGCCCGTGTGTGTCTCAGTTTTGCTGTATTTATTAATGATTTAAGATGATGTGGTAGAATGCAACATACCCAAGTTTACCAATGACACAAAAATAGGCAGCATTGTAAGCAGTGTAGCTGGAAGCATCAAATTACAAAGAGATATTAATATCTTAAATAAATGGGCAAAACTGTGGCAGTTAGATTTCCATGTCAGTAAAAAAGACTAGAACAGAGTACTTTATAAATGGTGTAAAGCTAGAAACACTGGAGGTTGAAAGAGACTTTGGGGGGTCCATGTCCATTTGAGTGCAGTGTAGATTTACCAGAATGATAACTGGACTCCAAGGGTTAAATTACGAGGTGATATTACACAAACTAGGGATTTATTGCCTGGAATTTAGGAGGATCAAGGTGATTTGTTCAAAGATGTTGAGATATTAAGGGGAACTGATGGGGTAGTTTGGGAGAAACTATTTCAGCAGCTTGGGAACATAGGAACAGGAGTAGGCCATTCAGCCCATCGAGCCTGCTCTGCCATTCAATACGATCATGGCTGATCATCCACTTCAATGCCTTTTTCCCAGACTGAGTTTCCACAGCCCACTGGGGTAGAGAATTCCAAAGATTCACAACCCTCTGAGTAAAGACATTTCTCCCCATCTCTGACCTAAGTGGCTTCCCCCTTATTTTGAAATTGTGTCCCCTGGTTCTCGAATCCTGAACCAAAGGAGACATCTTACCTGCATCTAACCTGTCTATCCCTTTAAGTATTTAGTATGTTTCAATAAGATCACCTCTCATTCTTCTAAACTCCAATGAGTATAGGCCCAACCTGTTCAACCATTCCTCATAAGACAACCCCTTCATCCCAGGAATCAGCCGAGTGAACCTTCTCTGAACTGGTTCCAATGCATCCAGGCCTGACCATTTATCCACTTTCAAAGTTGCCAAACACCTTAATATTTCCCTCTCACTCTGTTTATCCCATCCAATATTTCACACTCCTCCTCTTTAACTACAATCTCTGCATCGTTCCCCCTCTTTTATAAAGAGGGAGACAAAGTATTCATTAAGAACCATGCCCACATCTCCCACCTCCATACACACATTCCCTTTTTGGTCCCTAATACTCTATCCTTAATTATCCTCTTGCTCTTCATGTATTTATAAAGCATCTTTGTGATTTCTTTGCTTTTAATGGTAATATTATTTTCCGGCCATTTCTTTGCTCTCCTAATTTGCTTTTTAATTTCACCCTTGAACTTTCTACACTCCTCTCAGCTTTCTGTTGTATTGAGCTCTCGGTATCTGACATCAGCTTCCCTCTTGTGCCTTATCGTACCCGGTTTGATCCTTGACATCCAAGGGGCTCTAGATTTGGGAGTCCCACCCTGTTTGTCTTTGTGTGAACATATTTGATATCAACCCTCAGTAACTCTCACTGCTCTGACACTGATTGACCTTCAAGTAGCTGTTTCCAGTCCCCTTTGCTAAAATCCCCCATCCCTGGATCCACCATCCCCTCTGCTCCCTACAAAGGACTCTCACATCCTTCCTAAAGTGTGGTCACCAGAATTGGATGCACTGTTCTGGTCGTGGCCTAACCAGAGGTTTATAAACATACAGCATAACCTTCATGCTTTTGTACTCAAAATCTCTATTTATGAAGCCCAAGATCCCATATGCTTTGCTGACTACTTTCTCAATATGTCCTGCCACCTTCAAAGATGTATGTACATGTATCCCCAGGTCTCTCTGTCCCTGCACACTCCCTAGAACTGGGCCATTATGTCTGTATTCCCTCTCCCTATCCCTTCTGCCCATCTCACATTTCCCTGTATTAAATTCCTTCTGACACTTGTCTGCCCATTCTGCTCACCTATCGATGTCCTGTTGTAGTCGATTGATGTCATCAACACTGTTTGCATCTCCTCCAAGTTTGTTATCTCCCCCTCTATCTCCCTCTCCCCCTCTATCTCCCTCTTCACCTCTATCTCCCTCCTCACCTCTATCTCCCTCAACCCCCTCTATCTCCCTCAACCCCCTCTATCTCCCTCTCCCCCTCTATCTCCCTCTTCACCTCTATCTCTCTCTCCCCCTCTATCTCCCTCTTCACCTCTATCTCTCTCTCCCCCTCTATCTCTCTCTCCCCCCTCTATCTCTCTCTTCACCTCTATCTCCCTCAACCCCCTCTATCTCCCTCTCCCCCTCTATCTCCCTCTCCCCCTCTATCTCCCTCTTCACCTCTATCTCCCTCAACACCCTCTATCTCCTTCTCCCCCTCTATCTCCCTCTTCACCTCTATCTCCCTCTTCACCTCTATCTCTCTCTCCCGCCTCTATCACCCTCTCCCCCTCTATCTCCCTCTCTCCCCTCTATCTCTCTCCCCCCCTCTATCTCTCTCTTCACCTCTATCTCCCTCAACCCCCTCTATCTCCCTCAACCCCCTCTATCTCCCTCAACCCCCTCTATCTCCCTCTCCCGCCTCTATCACCCTCTCCCCCTCTATCTCTCTCTCCCCCCTCGATCTCTCTCAACCCCCCCTATCTCTCTCACCCCCTTCTATCTCTCTCTACCCCAACTATCTCTCTCTACCCCAACTATCTCTCTCCCCCCACTATCTCTCTCTCCCCCCACTATCTCTCTCTCCCACCACTATCTCTCTCTCCCACCACTATCTCTCTCTCCCCGCTCTATCACTCTCTCCCCGCTCTATCACTCTCTCCCCGCTCTATCACTCTCTCCCCGCTCTATCACTCTCTCCCCGCTCTATCTCCCTCTCCCCGCTCTATCACTCTCTCCCCGCTCTATCTCCCTCTCCCCGCTCTATCTCCCTCTCCCCGCTCCATCTCCCTCTCCCCGCTCCATCTCCCTCTCCCCGCTCCATCTCCCTCTCCCCGCTCCATCTCCCTCTGCCCGCTCTATCTCTCTCTCCCCCCTCTATCTCTCTCTCTCCACCTCTATCTCTCTCTCTCCACCTCTATCTCTCTCTCTCCACCTCTATCTCTCTCTCTCCCCCTCTATCTCTCTTCCCCCTCTAAATCTCTTCCCCCTCTCTGTCCCTCCATCTGTCTTTCCCTCTCTGTCACTCCCTCTCTCTCCTTCTATCTCTGTCTCTCTCTCTCTATCCCTCCATCTGTCTTACCCTCCCTGACACTCCCTCTCTCTCCTTCTATCTCTGTCTCTGCCACTCCCTCTGTCTCCGTCTCTGTCCTTCCATCTGTCCTTCCCTCTCTGTCTCTCCCTCTCTCTCCTTCTATCTCTCTCTCTCTGTCTCTCCATCTGTCTTTCCCTCCCTATCCCTCCCTCTCTCTACTTCCATCTCTGCCTCTCTCTCTCTGTCCCTCCACCTGTCTACCACCCCCCACCCCACCCCCCGTCACTCGATCTCTCTCCTTCGATCTCTGTCTCTCTCTCTCTGTCCCTCCATCTGTCTTTCCCTCCCTGACATTCCCTCTCTCTCCTTCTCTCTCTGTCTCTCTCTCCATCCCTCCATCTGTCTTTCCCTTGCTGTCTCTCCCTCTCTCTCCTTCTATCTCTGTCTCTCTCCCTGTCCCTCCATCTGTCTTGCCCTCTCTGTCACTCCATCTCTCTCCTTCTCTCTCTGTCTCTCTCTCCCTGCCCCTCCATCTGTCTTTCCCTCTCTGTCTCTCCCTCTCTCTCCGTCTCTCTCTCTCTGTCTCTCCATCTGTCTTTCCCTCTCTGTCTATCCCTCTCTGACCTTGTATCTCTGTTTCCCTCTCTCTATCACTCCATCTGTCCTTCCATCTATGTCACTCCCCCTCTCTCTCCTTCTCTCTCTGTCTCTCTCTCTGTCCCTCTGTCAGTCTTTCCCTCCCAGACACTCCCTCTCTCTCCTTCCATCTCTGCCTCTCTCTCTGTCTTTCCATCTTTCTTTCCCTCTCTGTCTCACTCTCCCTCCTTCCATCTCTGCCTCTCTCTCTCTCAGTCTTTCCATCTGTCTTTCCCTCCCTGTCACTCCCTCTCTCTCCTTCTATCTCTGTCTCTCGCTCTCTGTCTCTCCATCTGTCCTTCCCTCCCTGTCACTCCATCTCTCTCCTCTCTCTGTCTCTCACTCTGTCCCTCCATCTGTCTTTCCCTCCCTGTCACTCCATCTCTCTCCTCTCTCTGTCTCTCACTCTGTCCCTCCATCTGTCTTTCCCTCCCTGTCACTCCATCTCTCTCCTTCCATCTCTGCGTCTCTCTCTCTCTCTGTCTCTCCATCTGTCTTTCCCTCTCTGGTTGACTAACAGGAAGCAGAGAGTGGGGATAAATGAGTGCTATTCTGGTTGGCAATCAGTCACTAGTGGTGTGCCTCAGGGATCGGTGTTGGGACCGCAATTATTTACAATTTATATCGATGATTTGGAGTTGGGGACCACGTGTAGGTTGTTAAAGTTTGCAGTTGACACTAAGATGAGTGGCAGAGCAAAGTGTGCAGATGACTGTGAAACTTTGCAGAGGAACATAGATACATTGAGTGAGTGGGCAAAGGTCTGGCAGATGGAATACAATGTTAATAAATGTGAAGTTATTCATTTCGGTAGGAGTAACAGTAAAAAGGATTATTACTTGAATGGTAAAAAGTTGCAGCATGCTGCTATGCAGAGGGACCTGGGTGTCCTTGTGCATGAATCGCAAAAGGTTGGTCTGCAGGTACAGCAAGTAATTAGGAAGGCAAATGGAATTTTGTCCTTCATTGCTAAAGGGATTGAGTTTAAAAGCAGAGAGGTTATGTTGCAGCTGTATAAAGGTACTGGTGAGGCCGCACCTGGAGTACTGTGTGCAGTTTTGGTCTCCTGACTTGAGAAAGGATGTACTGGCACTGGAGAGGGTGCAGAGGAGGTTCACTAGGTTGATTCCAGAGTTGAGGGGGTTGGTTTATGAGGAGAGACTGAGCAGATTGGGATTATATTCATTGGAATTCAGAAGAATTCTCTCAGAACCTCAGTAAAACTCCACATACATCAATCTGCTATTTTAATTTGGCTGCTTTTGGTGATACCACAACTGCAGAGGGTGCACTTCCTTCTGCAGGCTGGTAGGAAACCCATATCCCGCTCTTTAACGGCACATTCTGTCTGCTTTGTATACTAAATTGATGAATCCCTAATAATTGATCAAATCTGACATTGATTACTGTTTGAAAGTCTCCAGGTTTACTTTCCTCCCAGGGCTGATTAAAAGTCCGAGTTTCCCTCAGTGTTTTGGAAATATCAAACCCTGATCCCACACCCAGTAAAGTATTTTACATGATGGGACGCTGCAAATGTTGTTATACTCAGTGCGCACGGTACCTTCATGTTGTAATAAGATGTTATAATCTCTATTCAGATAACTCTCATGCCACAGGGGCAAAATTTCACTGGGTCAACATTCTGACCAAACACTAAAACATTACAGAAAGTGAGGCTCACAAATTCAACACAAGTTTCCTTTTCTGAGTCTCGCTGGTCTGTTCTGATTTTCTGTTGGGTGACATCAGTCTAGATTTTGTGTTCAGACCTGAACCCACAAACGTATAACTCAGAGGCAGGATTATTACCCACTGAGCTACAGCTGGCTCCAATGTTCCCAGAAAATTTAGTTGTTCTGCACGGCAAGGTTTTTTTGACCCACGTGCAGTCCCTTTAAATTTTTAAGAATCTTCGAAGACGTGTGTTATTTATCAGGGAACAGGACCTGCGTGGTACCTTCCAGGCTGCTGCACACAGCTTTGCAGGAACACATCCGACACTCTCCATCCCAATCTCTTCCTCTCTGGTAATCTCTCCCCATTGCTATCCTTCCCTCTCTCTGTTATTCTCTCTCTATATCTATCCCTGTCTTTCTCACTGTTACTCTCCCCATCTGGATGGAGGAGGAGAAAGAGAGGCATATATAGAGGCAGCTTTACTCGGTATCTAACCCCACACTGTACCTGCCCTGCAAGTGTTTTATAGAACAGAGAGGACAGAGATTTGCTCTGTAGATAACTCCATTCTGTACTTGGCTTGGCAGCATTTGAAGGGACAGTTTAGACAGAGCTTTACTCTGTATCCCTGGAATTTTGAAGTGTAAGGGGTGTTTAGTTTAGTTTAATTTAGAGATTCAGCACTGAAGCAGGCCCTTCGGCCCACCGAGTCTGTGCCGACCATCAACCACCCATTAATACTAATCCTACACTAATTCCATATTCCTACCACATCCCCACCTGTCCCCATATTTCCCCACCACCTAACTATACAAGGGGCAATTGCTAATGGCCAATTTACCGATCAACCTGCAAGTCTTTGGCATGTGGGAGGAAACCGGAGCACCCGGAGGAAACCCACGCAGGCATAGGGAGAACTTGCAAACTCCACACAGGCAGTACCCAGAATTGAACCCGGGTCGCTGGAGCTGTGAGGCTGTGGTACTAACCACTGTGCCACTGTGCTGGGTGAATTGATTAAAGTTTACAAGACAATACTGGAAACTGATGGGGTAGATAGAGAGAAACTCTTCTCACTGGTTGGAGGAGTCTCTGACTAGGGGCGCAGTCGAAAAATCGAACATTAGTCGAAGACCCTTTCAAGGGTGAAATTTATTAACACTTCTACACACAAAGGATGGTGGAATTTTGGAATTGTCTTCCACAAATAACCCCTCCCTATCTCTGCAATCACCTCCAGCTTCACAATCCACCAATATCTGCCATCCTCTAATTCTGACCTCTTGAACATCCCCAATTTGAATCGTTCCACCATTGGTGGCCGTGCCTTCAAGCTGCCAAGGCCCTAACTCTGGAATTCCTTTCCCAAACCTCACCGTCTCACTAACTCTCTTTCCTCTTTGAAGATTCTCCCTCAAACCAACCTCTGAGCAATTTTTTGGTCATCTGGTCTAATATCTCCTGAAGTGACTCGGTGTCAAATTTTTATTTTCTTGATTCATTTGTTGGATGTGTGCGTTAGTGGCCAGGACAGCATTTATTGCCCATTCACAATTGCCCTTGAGAAGGTGGTGTTGAGCCTCCTTCTTGAACCGCTGCAGTCCATGTGGGGTAGGTACACCCACAGTGCTGTTAGGAAGGGAGATCCAGGATTTTGACCCAGTCACAGTGAAGGAGCAGCGATATAGTTCCAAGTCAGGATGGTGTGTGACTTAAGGGAAACTTGCAGGTGGTGGTGTTCCCATACGTGTTTCCTGTTTGTTTGCTCTCTCTCCCCCTCCTTCTTTCTAGACCTCCCTGTCCTCCTGTCCCTCTGTGTTATGAGAACCGAAGAACAGAAGGAAGTGGGTGCAGGAACAGAGAGACCTGGAGATGTCTGTGCACAAATTGAAGGTGGCAGAGCTAGTTGAGAAAGTGGTTAAAAGGCATATGGGATCCTAGGCTTTGTAAATAGAGGCTTAGAGTATAAAAGCAAGGAGGTGATGATGAAGCTTTATAAAACACTGCTTCATCCTCAACTAGTATTGTGTCCAATTCTGGACACCGTACTTTCGGAAGGATGTGGGGGCTTTAGACAGGATGCAGAAAAGATTCACGAGCAAGGTTCCAGGGATGAGGGACTTCAGTTACCTGGATAGATTGGAGAAACTGGTGTTGTTCTCCATAGAGAAGAGAAACTTGAGATGAGATTTGATAGAGGTGTTCAAAATCATGAGGGGTCCTGACAGAGTAGATGTAGGAGTAGGAATGCAGCACATAGGACATTCCAGACCCATTTCTGTTCAGTGTTTACTTAAACAAGCGAATTGACCATTTAATATTTTTAACTTACTTAACCCTTGTGTTCCCACAAAGATCAAGCTCGCAAATTCAACAGTGGCCACTTTGACTTCATCCCATCGTGTCTTATGTACATTCTGACAGGATAGCAGGTATAACTGTAGTCATAAAATTCAGCTTAAAATTGATCAGTTACATTGTTATTTCAGTCCATATTTACAGTACACACGGTACCTTACTGTTGTAATCAAGTCATATAGTGTCTATTCATCCCACTGGGGCAAAATGTCACTGGTTCAACATTCTCACCAAATACTAAAACATTCCACAATGCAAGACTCACAAATTCAACACAAGTTTCCTTTTCTGAGTCTCGCTGGTCTGTTCTGATTCTCTGAGGGATTACTGATGCTTATCCTCCACATGAGCAGTCGTCCTAATCCCGTGTGCCTGTCCCGCTCCCAAACCCAGCATCCACTTACATTGAGGCAAGTGATACAGGAGCGTCTCAGTGACTGAGGCAGGTGAGTCTTGAGGCTGAGCCGGGCACAGCCGGGTTAATCCGACACTCCAGGGAATGTTTAAACGGAGCTTTACTCTGTATCGAAGATATGCTGTACCTTCTCTGAGAGTGTGCGATGAGGCAGTGTAGACGAGGAGAGTTATTCCTTACCCATTTTAAATATGGAGAAGTGAATATCCAAGAAATTGTTTTAAATGTGATGAGGGTTTCTGTCTCTACCACCCTTTCAGGCAGTGAGTTCCAGACACCCACCAGCCACTGGGTGAAGAAACTATTGATGTGTTTCGTTCAGTTAAGTTTGATGTCAATGTTTCCCCAGGATGTTGACGCTGGGGGATTCAGCGATGGGATAATGCTTTGAATGCCAAGGGGAGGTGGTTGGATTCTCTCTTGTTGCAGATGGTGATTGCCTGGCACTTGTGTGACGTGAATGTTACTTGTCACTGGTCGGCCCAAACCTGAATGTTGTCCGAGTCTTGGTGCATGTGGCTCTGGATTGCTTCATTATCTGAGGCAAAATACTGTGGATGCTGGAAATCTGGAAAGCATCGAGCTGAATCACTAACTCTGTTTCTCTCTCCACAGATGCTGCCTGACCTGCTCAGTATTTAAAGCACTTTCTGCTGGGATCTCAGTTGAAGATGGTTGGGCTGAGGACACTACCCTGATAAACTCCTGCAGTGAAGGCCTGGGACTGAGATGATTGACTTCCAACAACCACAACCATCTTCCTTTGTGCTCGGTATGATTCCAACCAGTGGAGAGATTTCCCCCGATTCCCACTGACTTCAGTTTTACTCGGGTTCCTCGATGTCACACTCGGTCAAACGCTGCCTTGTTGTTAAGGTCAGTCTCTCTTCCCAGTAGCAGACAGGAGTGAATCGTTCCCTTTGACCCGTTGTACACTGAACAAGCTGTGCTTCTTCACAGCCTGATACAGGACTGTACACGGCCGATTAATGTAGCCCATCAAACACTCCCAGAGCAGGTTCAGCTCAGCTAAGGAACAGAGTACAGTTCCTTCAACATTCTCTCTCTGTCTCTCCCTCCTGCTATCTCTGACATTAGGAGAGAGACAGAGGGAGAGAGGGTTAGATATGAAGGCAGAGAGAGGGCTGTAGAGAGGGACAAAATTGGAGAGAGAGAGATTGTTGAGGTGGATGAAAAGGATAATGTAAGATATATTAATTTGATGTAATCCTTCACTGCTGTGTACACAAACATATAAGAGATAGGTATGGAGAGAAAAAAACATCGGGAGATGGGGAAATGTAGTTGAAGTTGGGGCCCAGACAGATACGTTTGATGATCCAGAAGGAACAGTCTCCATTTTAAACATCCAGCAAGCTATTCCACTGTGGGAGCCATCGCACCCTCATGATAATGGTTGCGCAAATTTCTTGCTGGCATATTGGTTAATTTTTAAATCTGTGATTGATAGATTCTTGTTAACCAAAGGTATTAAGAGATAAGGGGAAAGGCAGGATATATGGTGTAAGTTACATCACAGATCAGCCAAGATCACATTGGATGCCGGAACAGGGCTGTGGGGTTGAATTGCATCTTCCTCTTCCAATATCCCCTGTGAAGTATCCTTCTATCTCTTTTAGTCACCCTGTCAGTCCATGTCTCTCTGTTTCTCTCTTTCTGTCTCTCTCTCTCTCTGTCTCTATCGGTCGGTGCAGAGTGAGATTCACTCTGTATCCACCCCATGATGTTCCTGCCCTGGGAGTGTGTGATGGGACAGTGTAGAGGGAAATTTACTCTGTGTCAAACCCAACCTTGTGCTTGGCTTGGGAATATTTAATGGGACAGTGTAGCTGGAGATTTACTCTGTATCCCTGGAATTTTGAATTCTCAGGTGTGATTTGATGATTGTTTTCAAGATAATAAGGGAAACTGATAGGGTGGACAGAGAGTAACAATTCCCACTGGCTGCAGAGTCTAGAACATGGGGGCATAGTCTAAAAATATAAACCTCGTCTAAAAACCTTTCAGGAGTGAAATGAAGAAACACTTCAACACACCAGGTGTGGTATCAGTTTGGAACTCTCTTCCACAATCAGCAATTGATGCTGAGACACTTGTTAATTTTTAAATCTGAGTTTGATAGATTTTTGTTAACCAAAGGTATTAAGGGACAAAGATAGGTACATGGAGTTAGATCACACATCAGCCATGAGCTCATTGAATGACAGAACAAGGTTGAGGGGCCAAATGGCCTCCTCCTCTTCCTCTGTCCTACGACAAATATCCTGCTATCACTCTCTGTGTCTTGGTCTCTGTCTCCCTCTTTGTCTCTCTTTCTGTCTGTCTGTCTGTCTGTCTGTCTGTCTCTCTCTCTCTCCTCTCATCTGTGGAAATCCACACACATCAGTCAGCCATTTTAGGTTCATTTTCAGTGGCCATTTTATGTGACCACAACACTGGGACATTTATCGCTGTCTATCCCAAACCATCTCTCTTTGTAGTCTATTTGTGTTCTCCTCACAGCTTATTGTCCCACCTAACCAAGTATCTCTCTCCTTTGCTCCGTCTCACTCACGCACTCTCCCCCCTCTCTCTCCCCCACCCTCTCTCCCCCCATTTCTCTCTCCCCCCTCCCCCCGCAATCTCTCTTTAAGTGTCCTGTTATCACATCCTTTATTATAGATTCGAGCATTTTCCCAATGACTGATGTTAGACGAACAGGTCTTTAGTTCCCCATTTTCTCTCTCCTTCCTTTTGTAAATAGTGGGGTTGCATTTGCTACCTTCTAATCTGACTCTCTCACTCTGCCTCTCTCACACTGCCTCTGTCCCTCGCTATCTGTCTTTCCCCCCTCTCTCTCGCTCTATCTCTCCCTCTCTCTCTCTACCTCTGTCCACGTCTCAATTTGTGCCTCCCTCACACCATCTCTCCCTCTCTCTCTGTCTCTCTCTAGCTCTCTCTCTGCCTCCCTCTCTCTGCCTCTCTCTCTCTGCCTCTCTCTCTCTCTGCGTCTCTCTCTCTCCCTCTCTCTCTCTTTCGCTGCCTCTGTCCACCTCTCAGTTTGTGTCTCCCCCACACCATCTCTCCCTCCCTCTCTCTCTGTCTCTCTCTGCCTCTCTCTCTCTGCATCTCTCTCACTCTCTGCCTCTCTCTCTCTCTGCCTCTCTGTCTCTGTCTCTCCCTCTCTATCTCTCCCTCTCTCTCTTTCGCTGCCTCTGTCCACGTCTCAGTTTGTGTCTCCCCCACACCATCTCTCCCTCCCTCTCTCTCTCTCTTTCTCCCTCTCTCCCTCCCTCTCTGTCTCTGTCTCAGAGTAACAGCTCAGATGATTAACCTCTTTATCCATGTGTTATGAACACGGGACTTTGTCTAGGATGTTGCCAGGACTGGAGAATTGTAGCTATGAGGATAGGCAGGGGTTGTTGTCCTTGGAACAGAGAAGGCTGAGGGGAGATCTGATTGAAATGTCCAAAATGTTGAGGGTCCTGGATGGAGTGGAGGTGAAGGGCAGAGAACCATAGCAGAAAGGTCAGTGACGAGGGGGCATAGATTTAAAGTGATTGGTCGAAAAATTAGAGGGGAGTTGAGGAAAATCTTTTTCACCCAGAGGGTCGCGATGGTCTGGAACTCACTGCCTGAAAGGGTAGTTGAAGCAGAGACCCTCAACTCATTCAGAAGGAGTCTGCATAGGCACCTCAAGTGCGGTAAGCTGCAGCGCTCGGACCAAATGCTGGAAGGTGGGATGAGAATAGGTTGATCGTTTTTCGGCTGGCACAGAGAGAATGGGCCAAGTGGCCTCTTCCTGTGTCTTAAAATTTCTATGTTGCCCTCGCCAAATCTATTTTTCCCTCTGTTACCCTCTGAATCCCAGTCTCTCCCTCTCTGTTACCCTCTGAATCCCAGTCTCTCCCTCTCTGTTACCCTCTGAATCCCAGTCCCTCCCTCTCCGTTACCCTCTGAATCCCAGTCTCTCCCTCTCTGTTACCCCCTGAATTGCAGTCTCTCCCTCTCTGTTACCCTCTGAAACCCAGACACACCCTCTCTGTTACCCTGTGAATCCCAGTCTCTCCCTCTCTGTTACACTCTGAATCCCAGACTCTCCCTCTCTGTCCCCCTCTGAATCCCAGTCTCTCCCTCTCCGTTACCCTCTGAATCCCAGACTCTCCCTCTCTGTTACCCTCTGAATCCCAGTCTCTCCCTCTCTCTTACCCTCTGAGTCCCAGTCTCTCCCTCTCCGTTACCCTCTGAATCCCAGTCTCTCCCTCTCTCTTACCCTCTGAGTCCCAGTCTCTCCCTCTCCGTTACCCTCTGAATCCCAGTCTCTCCCTCTCTCTTACCCTCTGAGTCCCAGACTCTCCCTCTCTGTTACCCTCTGAATCCCAGTCTCTCCCTCTCTCTTACCCTCTGAGTCCCAGTCTCTCCCTCTCCGTTACCCTCTGAATCCCAGTCTCTCCCTCTCTCTTACCCTCTGAGTCCCAGACTCTCCCTCTCTCTTACCCTCTGAGTCCCAGTCTCTTCCTCTCTGTTACCCTCTGAGTCCCAGTCTCTCCCTCTCCGTTACCCTCTGAATCCCAGTCTCTCCCTCTCTCTTACCCTCTGAGTCCCAGACTCTCCCTCTCTGTTACCCTCTGAATCCCAGTCTCTGCCTCTCTGTTACCCTCTGAATCCCAGACTCTCCCTCTCTGTTACCTGACCAGAGCTTTATAAATGTTCAGCGCACCCTCTCGGCTTTTGTACTCACTGTATACAGTGTAAATTGTGGTATTCCCCAGGGGTTTTGATTAGGACCACTGATCTTATTGATATTTGAATGACTTAGACTTGGGTTTACAGGGCATAACTTCAACATTGTGCCATTTGTAATGTAATAAACAGTGAAGGGAATAGGAGTAGACTTCAGGAGGATAGAGGCAGTCTGGTGAAATGGTCAGACACATAGCAGGTTAACTTCAATGCTGAGAAATGTGAAATGATGCATTTTGGAAGGAAGGCTGAGGAGAAGCGATATAAACTAAATGGTACAATGTTAAAATGGGTGCAGGGACAGAGAGATCTGGGATTTCATTTGTGTCACTTTTTACATCTAAAAGATTCAATTTGGGGCTTGCAATCTCTAAGTTGAATTTAGCTTTATCCTGAAAAGTGTTGGCAAACATGTTGGGAAATGTGTCAAAAGCTGTTTCCATTCAGACATTCCTGCATTGTGGAAGTGTGAGCTGTCTTTGCAGAGACAGGAAATAGAGTTGTTTGAATGGACCTGCAGGTTTTAGTTGATGCAATAAGGTGAGAATTTGAATTGTGTCCCTTGCAGATACACAGAATTGAAGGTATTTACACAACACCACATGAAGTAGTTTACCAATGTCTGACAAACTTCAAAGACTTCAAACACATGGAAGAAGAGGAGAAGGGAACAATATACAAAACCTCAGTCAGTCAGACATCAGCAGGAGGAAAATGAATCTCTTTTTATGGGTTTTAATTTGAAGGCCTGAGCTGATGATTGAAAAAGCAGGAGTTCAAATCCCACACAGGGCTGTTGTGAATTTGAATTCTATTTTTTCTTTCAAAAAACATAAATCTGGAGTTAAAAAGCCTCTAGGTTGGAATGATTCACTCCTGTCTACTAGTGCAAAGCCCGTGTGTGTCTCAGTTTTGCTGTATTTATTAATGATATAAGATGATGTGGTAGAATACAACATACCCAAGTTTACCAATGACACAAAAATAGGCAGCATTGTAAGCAGTGTAGCTGGAAGCATCAAATTACAAAGAGATATTAATATCTTAAATAAATGGGCAAAACTGTGGCAGTTAGATTTCCATGTCAGTAAAAAAAGACTAGAACAGAGTACTTTATAAATGGTGTAAAGATAGAAACACTGGAGGTTGAAAGAGACTTTGGGGGGTCCATGTCCATTTGAGTGCAGTGTAGATTTACCAGAATGATAACTGGACTCCAAGGGTTAAATTACGAGGTGATATTACACAAACTAGGGATTTATTGCCTGGAATTTAGGAGGATCAAGGTGATTTGTTCAAAGATGTTGAGATATTAAGGGGAACTGATGGGGTTGTTTGGGAGAAACTATTTCAGCAACTTGGGAACATAGGAACAGGAGTAGGCCATTCAACCCATCGAGCCTGCTCTGCCATTCAATACGATCATGGCTGATCATCCACTTCAATGCCTTTTTCCCAGACTGAGCTTCCACAGCCCACTGGAGTAGAGAATTCCAAAGATTCACAACACTCTGAGTAAAAATCCGCCACTCCAGGCTGAAGGTGGTAGTAGTTTGGAACGTGTCTTCTGCACGCAAACATTGATGCAAAATCAATTGTCATTTTTAAATCGAAGGTTGATCTCATCAAATGCCTTTTGAAAATTGAAATATTCTTCTTTCGTGCTCTGTCCCTGAGTCACTCTGTTTCTGTGTCTGTGTGTGTTTCTGTGTGTGTGTTTCTGTGTGTGTTTCTGTGTGTGTGTGTGTTTCTGTGTGTGTGTGTGTTTCTGTGTGTGTGTGTTTCTGTGTGTGTGTGTGTTTCTGTGTGTGTGTTTCTGTGTGTGTGTTTCTGTGTGTGTTTCTGTGTGTGTGTGTGTTTCTGTGTCTGTGTGTGTGTGTGTGTTTCTGTGTGTGTGTTTCTGTGTGTGTGTTTCTGTGTGTGTGTTTCTGTGTGTGTTTCTGTGTCTGTGTGTGTGTCTGTGTTTCTGTGTGTGTGTCTGTGTTTCTGTGTGTGTGTCTGTGTTTCTGTGTGTGTTTCTGTGTGTGTGTCTGTGTTTCTGTGTGTGTTTCTGTGTGTGTGTTTCTGTGTGTGTGTGTCTGTGTTTCTGTGTGTGTGTGTGTGTGTGTGTTTCTGTGTGTGTGTTTCTGTGTGTTTGTTTCTGTGTGTCTGTGTGTGTCGATGTCTGTTTCTCTCTCCTCTCTCAGACCCTTTGTAAAGCTCCACATACATCAGTTTGCCATTTGAAGTCAGCTGCTTTTGGTTTCACCGCATCTGCAGAGGTTACACTTCCTTATGCAGGCTGGTAAGAAACATGTATTCCGCAGTTGGCTTCAATGTTCCCGTGAAAATTTAGATATTGTGCGTGCCCAGTTTTTTTAACGTGAGCTGTCCCTTGAAATCTTTGAAGAATCTTTGAAGACGTGTGCTATTTATTGTGGAACAGGATCTGCGTGGGACCTTTGAGGCTGCTGCACGCAGATTTGCAGGAACATTGACCAACACTCTCCATCCCAATCTCTTCCTCTTTCTCTCTGGTACTCTCTCCCCATTGCAATCCTTCCCTCTCTCTCTTATTCTCCATATCTATCCCTGTTCTTTCTCACTGTTACTCTCTCCATCTGGATGGAGGAGGAGAAAGAGAGGCATATACAGAGGCAGCTTTACTCTGTATCAAACCCCACAGTGTACCTGCCCCCTAGATCTAGACTTCCCCACAAGGGGAACATCCTCCCAGCATCCGCCCTGTAAAGTCCCCTCAGAATCTTGTATGTTTCAATAAGATCACCTCTCATTCTTCTAAACTCCAATGAGTATAGGCCCAACCTGTTCCACCATTCCTCAAAGATAACCCCTTCATCCCAGGAATCAGCCGAGTGAACCTTCTCTGAACTGATTCCAATGCATCCAGGCCTGACCATTTATCCACTTTCAAAGCTGTCAAACACCTTCATATTTCCCCTCTCACTCTGTTTATCCCATCCAATATTTCACACTCCTCCTCTTTAACTACAATCTCTGTATCGTTCCCACTCTTTTATAAAGACGGACACAGAGAATTCATTAAGAACCATTCCCACATCTCCCACCTCCACAGGTAGGAAGAAGGAGGAGAGGCAATCTAAACTAAAGGATATAGTTATAAAGTGGCTAACATTCTCTGCCTCTTCCTTTGCTCTAATATAATCCTTGATTTCTATCATTAACAATGGTTGGAACAATTAACTGAGGTTCTGTCAAAGCTTACTCACATTCTTTATCTGTGTCTCTCTGTCCCAGAGAGATGGTGAAGAAACTATTGATGTGTTTCGTTCAGTTAAGTTTGATGTCAATGTTTCCCCAGGATGTTGACGCTGGGGGATTCAGTGATGGGATAATGCTTTGAATGCCAAGGGGAGGTGGTTGGATTCTCTCTTGATGCAGATGGTCATTGTCTGGCACTTGTGTGATATGAATGTTACTTGTCACTGGTCGGCCCAAACCTGAACGTTGTCCGGGTCTTGGTGCATGTGGCTCTGGATTGCTTCATTATCTGAGGCAAAATACTGTGGATGCTGGAAATCTGGAAAGCATCGAGCTGAATCACTAACTCTGTTTCTCTCTCCACAGATGCTGCCTGACCTGCTCAGTATTTCCAGCACTTCCTGCTGGGATTTCATTATCTGAGGAGGTGCGAATGGAACTGAACACTGTGCAATCAACAGTGAACATCCCTACTTCTGACCTTACGATGGAGGGCAGGTCATTGAGGAAGCAGCTGAAGATGGATGGGCCGAGGACACTAACCTGAGGAACTCCTGCAGTGATGTCCTGGGACTGAGATGACTGACCTCCAACAACCACAACCATCTTCCTTTGTGCTCGGTATGAGTCCAACCAGCAGATTCCCACTGACTTCAGTTTTACTCGGACTCCTCGATGTCACACTCGGTCAAACGCTGCCTTGATGTTAAGGTCAGTCTCTCTTCCCAGTAGCAGACAGGAGTGAATCATTCCCTTTGACCCGTTGTACACTGAACAAGCTGTGCTTCTTCACAGCCTGATACAGGACTGTACACGGCCCATTAATGTAGCCCATCAAACACTCCCAGAGCAGGTTCAGCACAGCTTAGGAACAGAGTACAGTTCCTTCAACATTCTCTCTCTGTCTCTCCCTCCTGCTATCTCTGACATTAGGAGAGAGACAGAGGGAGAGAGGGTAAGATATGAAGGCAGAGAGAGTGCTGTCGAGAGGGACAAATTTGGAGAGAGAGAGGTTGTTGAGGTGGATGGAAAGGATAATGTAAGATATATTAATTTGATGTAATCCTTCACTGCTGTGGACACAAACATATTAGAAATAGATATGGAGAGAAAAAAACATCGGGAGAGGGGGAAATGCAGATGAAGTTGGGGCCCAGGCGGATACTTTTGATGATCCAGAAGGAATAGCCTCCATTTTAAACATCCAGCAAGCTATTCCACTGTGGGAACCATCACACCCAAACAGACATAGACACACACACACACACAGAAACACCCACACAATGATATTGGTTGTGCAAATTTCATGCTGGTTTATTGGTTAATTTTTAAATCTGTGATTGATAGATTCTTGTTAACCAAAGGTATTAAGAGATAAGGGGCAAAGGCAGGATATATGGTGTAAGTTACATCACAGATCAGCCAAGATCACATTTGATGCCGGAACAGGGCTGTGTGGTTGAATTGCATCTTCCTCTTCCAATATCCCCTGTGAAGTATCCTTCTATCTCTTTTAGTCACCCTGTCAGTCTATGTTTCTCTGTTTCTCTTTTTCTGTCTCTCTCTCTCTCTGTCTCTATCGGACAGTGTAGAGTGACATTCACTCTGTATCCACCCCATGATGTTCCTGCCCTGGGAGTGTGTGATGGGACAGTGCAGAGGGAAATTTACTCTGTGTCAAACCCAACATTGTGCTTGGCTTGGGAATATTTAATGGTACAGTGTAGCTGGAGATTTACTGTGTATCCCTGGAATTTTGAAGGCTCAGGTGTGATTTGATGATTGTTTTCAAGATAATAAGGGAAACTGATAGGGTGGACAGAGAGTAACAATTCCCACTGGCTGCAGAGTCTAGAACATGGGGGCATAGTCTAAAAATATAAACCTCGTCTAAAAACCTTTCAGGAGTGAAATGAAGAAACACTTCAACACACCAGGTGTGGTATCAGTTTGAAACTCTCTTCCACAATCAGCAATTGATGCTGAGACACTTGTTAATTTTTAAATCTGAGTTTGATAGATTTTTGTTAACCAAAGGTATTAAGGGACAAAGATAGGTACATGGAGTTAGATCACACATCAGCCATGAGCTCATTGAATGACAGAACAGGGTTGAGGGGCCAAATGGCCTCCTCCTCTTCCTCTGTCTTACGACAAGTATCCTGCTATCACTCTCTGTGTCTTGGTCTCTGTCTCCCTCTTTGTCTCTCTTTCTGTCTGTCTGTCTCTCTCTCTCTCCTCTCATCTGTGGAAATCCACACACATCAGTCAGCCATTTTAGGTTCATTTTCAGTGGCCATTTTATGTCACCACAACACTGGGACATTTATCGCTGTCAATCCCAAACCATCTCTCTTTGTAGTCTATTTGTGTTCTCCTCACAGCTTATTGTCCCACCTAACCTAGTATCTCTCTCCTTTGCTCCGTCTCACTCACACACTCTCCCCCATCTCTCTCCCCCCCCATTTCTCTCTCCCCCCATTTCTCTCTCCCCCCACCCCCTGCAATCTCTCTTCAAGTGTCCTGTTATCACATCCATTATTATAGATTCGAACATTTTCCCTATGACTGATGTTAGACGAACAGGTCTTTAGTTCCCCATTTTCTCTCTCCTTCCTTTTGTAAATAGTGGAGTTACATTTGCTACGTTCTAATCTGCCTCTCTCACACTGCCTCTGTCCCTCGCTATCTGTCTTATCCCCCTCTCTCTCTCGCTATCTCTCCCTCTCTGTCTTTTTCTCTCTCTCGCTCTATCTCTCCCTCTCTCTCTCTACCTCTGTCCATGTCTCCATTTGTGCCTCCCTCACACCATCTCTCCCTCTCTCTCTGTCTCTCTCTAGCTCTCTGTCTGCCTCTCTATGTCTGCCTCTCTGTGTCTCCTTCTCTCTCTGTGCCTCTCTCACTCTCTATCTGTCTCTCCCCCAGCACTCTCTCTCTGTCTCTCCCTCTCTCTCTTTCTCAACCTCTGTCCATGTCTCAATTTGTGCCTCCCTCACACCATCGCTCCCTCTCTCTGTCTCTCTCTATCTCTCTCTCTGCCTCTCTCTCTCTCTCCCTTTCTCCCTCTCGCTGCCTCTGTCCACGTCTCAGTTTGTGTCTCCCCCACACCATCCCTCCCTCTCTCCCTCCCTCACTCCCTCCCTCTCTCTCTCCCTCTCTCTCTCTCTCTTTCTCCCTCTCTCCCTCCCTCTCTGTCTCTGTCTCAGAGTAACAGCTCAGATGATTAACCTCTTTATCCATGTGTTATGAACACGGGACTTTGTCTAGGATGTTGCCAGGACTGGAGAATTGTAGCTATGAGGATAGGCAGGGGTTGTTGTCCTTGGAACAGAGAAGGCTGAGGGGAGATCTGATTGAAATGTCCAAAATGTTGAGGGTCCTGGATGGAGTGGAGGTGAAGGGCAGAGAACCATAGCAGAAAGGTCAGTGACGAGGGGGCATAGATTTAAAGTGATTGGTCGATAAATTAGAGGGGAGTTGAGGAAAATCTTTTTCACCCAGAGGGTCGCGATGGTCTGGAACTCACTGCCTGAAAGGGTAGTTGAGGCAGAGACGCTCAACTCATTCAGAAGGAGTCTGGATAGGCACCTCAAGTGCGGTAAGCTGCAGTGCTCGGACCAAATGCTGGAAGGTGGGATGAGAATAGGTTGATCGTTTTTCGGCTGGCACAGAGAGAATGGGTGAAGTGGCCGCTTTCTGTGCCTTAAAATTTCTATGTTGCCCTCGCCAACTCTATTTTACCCTCTGTTACCCTCTGAATCTCAGTCTCTCCCTCTCTGTTACCCTCTGAATCCCAGTCTCTCCCTCTCTGTTACCCTCTGAATTCCAGACTCTCCCTCTCTGTTACCCTCTGAATCCCAGTCTCTCCCTCTCCGTTACCCTCTGAATCCCAGTCTCTCCCTCTCTGTTACCCTCTGAATCCCAGTCTCTCCCTCTCTGTTACCCTCTGAATCCCAGTCTCTCCCTCTCTGTTACCCTCTGAATCCCAGTCTTTCCCTCTCTGTTACCCTCTGAATTCCAGTCTCTCCCTCTCTGTTACCCTCTGAATCCCAGTCTTTCCCTCTCTGTTACTCTCTGAATCCCAGTCTCTCCCTCTCTGTTACCATCTGAATCCCAGTCTCTCCCTCTCTGTTACCCTCTGAATCTCAGTCTCTCCCTCTCTGTTACCCTCTGAATCTCAGTCTCTCCCTCTCTGTTACCCTCTGAATCTCAGTCTCTCCCTCTCTGTTACCCTCTGAATCCCAGTCTTTCCCTCTCTGTTACCCTCTGAATCCCAGTCTTTCCCTCTCTGTTACCCTCTGAATCCCAGTCTCTCCCTCTCTGTTACCCTCTGAATCCCAGTCTTTCCCTCTCTGTTACCCTCTGAATCCCAGTCTTTCCCTCTTTGTTTCCCTCTGAATCCCAGTCTCTCCCTCTCTGTTACCCTCTGAATCCCAGTCTTTCCCTCTCTGTCACCCTCTGAATCCCAGTCTCTCCCTCTCTGTTACCCTCTGAATCCCAGTCTTTCCCTCTCTGTTACCCTCTGAATCCCAGTCTTTCCCTCTCTGTTACCCTCTGAATCCCAGTCTTTCCCTCTCTGTTACCCTCTGAATCCCAGTCTGTCCCTCTCTGTTACTCTCTGAATCCCAGTCTCTCCCTCTCTGTCTCTCTCCCTCCCTCTCTGTTTCTTTCTCTCTCTCTGGCTCTCAGTGTCTCTCCCTCTCTCTCTCTCTGCCTCTGTCCATGCCTCTGTCTCTCTCGCACCATCTCGCCATCCCTCTCTCTGCCTCTCCATCTCTCTCTCTCTCTCTTCCTGTTACTTTGTCTCTCCCTATCTCTCTTTCTCACCCTCTTTCCATGACTCTGTTTACATATCTCTCATTCTCTGTCTCTGCCTATCTCTCTCTCTCTCTCTGTCTCTCTCTCTGTCCCTTCATCTGTCTTTCCCTCTCTGTCACTCCTTCTCTCTCCTTCTATCTCTGTCTCTCTCTCTCTATCCCTCCATCTTTCCTTCCCTCCCTGTCACTCCATTTCTCTCCTTCCCTCTCTGTCTCTCCGTCTCACTCCTTCTATCTCTGTCACTCCCGCTCTCTCTCTGTCTCTCTCTCTCTGACCCTCCATCTGTCTTTCCTTCCCTGTCTCTCCCTCTCTCTCTTTCTATCTGTCTCTCCATCTGTCTTTCCCTCTCTATCTCTCCCTCTCTCTCCTTCTCTCTCTGCCTCTCTCTCTGTCTCTCTCTCTGTCTTCCCCCCCCCCCCAATCCCTCTCTCTCCTTCTATCTCAGTCTCTGTCTCTCTGACTGTCCCTCTGTCTGTCTTTCCCTCTCTCACTCCCTCACTCTCCTATCTCTGTCTCTCTCTATACCTCCATCTGTCCTTCCCTCCCTTTAACTCCATCTCTCTCCCTGTCTCTCTCTGTCTGTCCCTCCATCTGTCTTTCCCTCTCTGTCTCTCCACACTCTCCTTCTATCTCTGTCTCTCTCGCTCTCTGTCTTTCTATCTGTCTTTCCCTCCCTGTCACTCCCTCTCTCTCCTTCCATCGCTGCCTCTCTCTCTGTCTCTCCAACTGCCTTTCCCTCTCTGTCTCTCCCACACTCTCCTTCTCTCTCTGTCTCTGCCTCTCTCTATCCCTCCATCTGACCTTCCCTCCCTGTCACTCCATCTCTCTCCTTCTCTCTGTTTCTCACTCTGTCCCTCCATCTGTCTTCCCCTCTCTGACACTCCCTCTCTCTCCTTCTCACTCTGTCTCTGCCACTCTCTCTGTCTCTCTCTCTGTCCCTCCATCGGTCTTTCTCTCTGTCACTCCCTCTCTCCTTCTCTCTGTCTTGCCCTTTCTCTCCTTCTCTCTCTCTCCATCTCTCCATCTGTCTTCCCCCCACCCTTCACTCCCTCTCGCTCCTTCTATCTCTGTCTCTGCCACTCTCTCCGTCTCTCTCTCTGTCCCTTCATCTGTCTTTCCCTCTCTGTCACTCCTCCTCTCTCCTTCGATTTCTGTCTCCCTCTCTCTATCCCTCCATCTTTCCTTCCCTCCCCGTCACTCCATCGCTCTCCTTCTCTGTCTGTCTCTCACTTTGTCCGTCCGTCTGGCTTTCCCTTCCTAACACTCCCTCTCTCTCTTTCTCTCTCTCTCTCTGCCTCTCTCTCTCTCTCTCTCTCTGTCCCTCCATCTGTCTTTCCTTCTCAGTCTCTCCCTCTCTCTCCTTCTATCTCTACCTCTCCATCTGTCTTTCCCTCTCTGTCTCTCCTTCTCTCTCTGTCTCTCTCTCTGTCCCTCCATCTGCATTTCCCTCTCTGTCACTCCCTCGCTCTCCTATCTCTGTCTCTCTCTCTCTCTATCCCTCCATCTGTCCTTCCCTCCCTGTAACTCCTTCTCTCTCCCTGTCTCTCTCTGTCTGTCCCTCCATCTGTCTTTCGCTCTCTGTCTCTCCCTCTCTCTCCTTCTATCTCTGTCTCTCTCTCTGTCTCTCCATCTGTCTTTCCCCCCCTGTCTCTCCCTCTCTCACCTTCTCTCTCACCTTCTCTCTCTCTTTCTGCCTCTCTCTCTGACTCTCTCTCTGACTTGCCATCGGTCTTTCCCTCTCTGTCTCTCCCTCTCTTTCCTTCTATCTCTGTATCTCTCTCCGTCCCTCCATCTGTCTTTCCCTCTCTGTCTCTCCGTCTCTCTCCTTCTATCTCTGTCTCTCTCTCTCTATCTCGCCATCTGTCTTTCCCTCCCTGTCACTCCATCTCCCTCCTCTCTCTGCCTCCCACTCTGTCCTTCCATCTGTCTTTCCCTCCCTGTCACTCCATCTCTCTCCTTCCATCTCTGCGTCTCTCTCTCTCTGTCTCTCCATCTGCCTTTCCCTCTCTGGTTGACTAACAGGAAGCAGAGAGTGGGGATAAATGAGTGCTATTCTGGCTGGCAATCAGTCACTAGTGGTGTGCCTCAGGGATCGGTGTTGGGACCACAATTATTTACAATTTATATCGATGATTTGGAGTTGGGGACCACGTGTAGGCTGTTAAAGTTTGCAGATGACACTAAGATGAGTGGCAGAGCAAAGTGTGCAGATGACTGTGAAACTTTGCAGAGGAACATAGATACATTGAGTGAGGTCTCTGTGTGTCTGTGTGTCTCTGTGTGTCTGTGCATGTCGGTCTGTGTGTGTGGTTCTCTGTGTGCATGTGTGTTTCTCTGTGTGTGTGTCTGTGTGTGGGTGTGTGTCTGGCTGTCTGTGTCTATGCCTGTTTCTCTCTCCTCTCTCAGAACCTCAGTAAAACTCCACATACATCAATTTGCTATTTTAATTTGGCTGCTTTTGGTGATACCACAACTGCAGAGGGTGCACTTCCTTCTGCAGGCTGGTAGGAAACCCATATCCCGCTCTTTAACGGCATATTCTGTCTGCTTTGTATACTAAATTGATGAATCCCTAATAATTGATCAAATCTGACATTGATTACTGTTTGAAAGTCTCCAGGTTTACTTTCCTCCCAGGGCTGATTAAAAGTTCGAGTTTCCCTCAGTGTTTTGGAAATATCAAACCCTGATCCCACACCCAGTAAAGTATTTTACATGATGGGACGCTGCAAATGTTGATATACTCAGTGCGCACGGTACCTTCATGTTGTAATAAGATGTTATAATCTCTATTCAGATAACTCTCATGCCACAGGGGCAAAATTTCACTGGGTCAACATTCTGACCAAACACTAAAACATTACAGAAAGCGAGGCTCACAAATTCAACACAAGTTTCCTTTTCTGTGTCTCGCTGGTCTGTTCTGATTTTCTGTTGGGTGACATCAGCCTAGATTTTGTGTTCGGACCTGAACCCACAAACGTATAACTCAGAGGCAGGATTATTACCCACTGAGCTACAGCTGGCTCCAATGTTCCCAGAAAATTTAGTTGTTGTGCACGGCAAGTTTTTTTTTGACCCACGTGCAGTCCCTTTAAATTTTTAAGAATCTTCGAAGACGTGTGTTATTTATCACGGAACAGGACCTGCGTGGCACCTTCCAGGCTGCTGCACACAGCTTTGCAGGAACACTGACCGACACTCTCCATCCCAACCTCTTCCACTCTGGTAATCTCTCCCCATTGCTATCCTGACACTCCCTATCTCTCCTTCTCACTCTGTCTCTGCCCCTCTCTCTGTCTCTCTCTCTGTCCCTCCATCGGTCTTTCTCTCTGTCACTCCCTCTCTCCTTCTCTCTGTCTTGCCCTCTCGCTCCTTCTCTCTCTCTCTATCTCTCCATCTGTCTTCCCCCCACCCTTCACTCCCTCTCGCTCCTTCTATCTCTGTCTCTGCCACTCTCTCCTTCTCTCTGTCCCTTCATCTGTCTTTCCCTCTCTGTCACTCCTCCTCTCTCCTTCGATTTCTGTCTCCCTCTCTCTATCCCTCCATCTTTCCTTCCCTCCCCGTCACTCCATCGCTCTCCTTCTCTCTCTGTCTCTCACTTTGTCCGTCCGTCTGGCTTTCCCTTCCTAACACTCCCTCTCTCTCTTTCTCTCTCTCTCTCTGCCTCTCTCTCTCTCTCTCTCTCTGTCCCTCCATCTGTCTTTCCTTCTCAGTCTCTCCCTCTCTCTCCTTCTATCTCTACCTCTCCATCTGTCTTTCCCTCTCTGTCTCTCCTTCTCTCTCTGTCTCTCTCTGTCCCTCCATCTGCATTTCCCTCTCTGTCACTCCCTCGCTCTCCTATCTCTGTCTCTCTCTCTCTCTATCCCTCCATCTGTCCTTCCCTGCCTGTAACTCCTTCTCTCTCCCTGTCTCTCTCTGTCTGTCCCTCCATCTGTCTTTTGCTCTCTGTCTCTCCCTCTCTCTCCTTCTATCTCTGTCTCTCTCTCTGTCTCTCCATCTGTCTTTCCCCCCCTGTCTCTCCCTCTCTCACCTTCTCTCTCACCTTCTCTCTCCCTTTCTGCCTCTCTCTCTGCCTCTCTCTCTGACTCTCTCTCTGACTCTCTCTCTGACTCTCTCTCTGTCCCGCCATCGGTCTTTCCCTCTCTGTCTCTCCCTCTCTCTCCTTCTATCTCTGTATCTCTCTCCGTCCCTCCATCTGTCTTTCCCTCTCTGTCTCTCCGTCTCTCTCCTTCTATCTCTGTCTCTCTCTCTGTCTCTCCATGTTAATCCCAGCACAGCAATGTTTTCAGACATCTCTTAGTTCATTTTAAACCTTTCATTCTTTCCCTGCAGTTTCAAAATATCAAACACTGATCCAACCCTCCCCCCTCAAACCCTCACACTAAACCCACAAAAAAGACAGAGGCGCAAGGGAAGAGCCAACTGTGTAACAGCCCCGACAATCACATTTCTCTGCAGCACCTGTGGAAGAGCTTGTCACTCTAGAATTGGCCTTTATAGCCACTCCAGGCGCTGCTCCACAAACCACTGACCACCTCCAGGCACTTACCCATTGTCTCTCGAGATAAGGAGGCCAAAGAAGAAACTCACAATACAGGACTGGGCAGATAATGGGGATTGTTACTGAGGTTGTGTTTGGGGATTTTTACTGACATCAGTGTGGATTTTAAAGTGTGTCTCCCCTTCCCTCACATCTAAAGTCTCTCAGTGTTGTTGTTGTGTGTTGACAGCTTTTCCAGTGTCCAGTCCCTTTCAACTTTTAATAAAATCTGTGGAACACAAAGAAATGTAAAGTTTCTCCTACAAGCTGTTTTGTCCTCCCTCTTTCACTGTCTTTCTCTGTCACTGCCCTATCTCTCTCTCTCTGTCTCTCTACAGGACTGGGCAGACACTGGGGATTGTTACTGAGGTTCTGTTGGTCATTTTTACTGACATCAGTGTGGATTGTAAAATCTGTCTGGGTGTGTCGGTGTGTGTCTGTGTGTGTGTGTGTGTCTGTGTGTGTGTGTGTCTGTGTCTGTGTGTGTGTGTGTGTCTCTGTGTGTGTGTGTGTGTGTGTCTCTGTGTGTGTCTGTGTGTGTGTGTGTGTGTGTCTCTGTGTGTCCCTTCATGGATGTGTCTGTGTGTGTCTGGATGTGTGTGCGTGAGAGAGAGAATATCAGGGTCACCTCGCTCCATCTTATCTCTCCTTCTCTCTCTGTTTCTCCTTCTCTCTCCCTCTCTCAATCCACCTCTCTCATAGAAACATAGAAAATAGGAGCAGGAGCAGGCCATTCGGCCCTTTGGGCCTGCTCCGTCATTCAATAAAGATCATGACCGATGGTCTAATTCAGTACCCTGTTCCCACTTTCTCCCCATACCCCTTGATCCCTTTGACATTAAGAAATATATCTCTCTCCTCCATGAATATATTTAATGACTTGGCCTCCACTGCCTTCTGCGGTAGAGAATTCCACAGGTTCACCACCCTCTACCCCATCCATCTCTCCCCCTCTATCTCCGTCTCCACCCTCTATCTCCGTCTCCACCCTCTATCTCCGTCTCCACCCTCTATCTCCCTCTCCCCCCTCTATCTCCCTCTCCCCCCTCTATCTCCCTCACACCCTCTATCTCCCTCTCCCCCTCTATCTCCCAATCCCCCTCTATCTCCCTCACCCGCTCACTCTCCCTCACCCCCCCTCTATCTCCCTCTCCCCCTCTATCTCCCTCTGCCCCTTTATCTCCCTCTCCCTCTCTATCTCACTCTTCCCCTCGATCTCACTCTTCCCCTCGATCTCACTCTTCCCCTCGATCTCACTCTTCCCCTCTATCTCACTCTTCCCCTCTATCTCACTCTCCCCCTCTATCTCCCACACCCCCTCTATCTCCCACACCCCCTCTATCTCCCACACCCCCTCTATCTCACACACCGCCTCTATCTCACACACAGCCTCTATCTCACACAACCCCTCTATCTCACACACAGCCTCTATCTCACACACCCCCTCTATCTCACTCTTCCCCTCTATCTCACTCTCCCCCTCTATCTGTCTCTCCCTCCACTATCTCACACACCCCCAATATCTCCCTCTCCCCCTCTATCTCACTCTCCCCCTCTATCTCACTCTCCCCCTCTATCTCACTCTCGCCCTCTATCTGTCTCTCCCCCTCTATCTCCCTCTCTCCCTCTCCCGCTCTCTCTCCCTCTCCCCCCTATCTCCCTCTCCCCCTCTATCTCCCACTCCCCCTCAATCTGTCTCTCGCCCTCTATCTCACACACCCCAAATATCTCCCTCTCCCCTACATCTCCCTCTCCCCCCTCTGCCCCCTATATCTCCCTCTCCCCGTCTCTCTCCCTCTGCCCCTCTCTCTCCCTCTGCCCCTCTCTCTCCCTCTGCCCCTCTATCTCACTCCCCCCTCTATCTCACTCGTCCCCTCTATCTGTCTCTCCCCCCACTATCTCACATACCCCCAATATCTCCCTCTCCCCCTATATCTCCCTCTCCCCCCTCTCTCTCCCTCTGACCCCCTATATCTCCATCACCCCGTCTCTCTCCCTCTGCCCGTCTCTCTCCCTCTGCCCGTCTCTCTCCCTCTGCCCCTCTATCTCACTCTGCCCCTCTATCTCACTCTCCCCCTCTATCTCACTCTCCCCCTCTATCTGTCTGTCTCTCCCTCTATCTGTCTGTCTCTCCATCTATCTGTCTGTCTCTCTCCCTCTATCTGTCTCTCTCCATCTATCTGTCTCTCCCCCCTCTATCTCACTCTCCCCCTCCTCCTGACACTCACTCTCTCTCCATCTACCTCTGTCTCTGCCACTCTCTCTGTCTCTCTCTCTGTCCCTCCTTCTGTCTTTCCCTCTCTGTCTCTATGTCTTTCTCCTTCTATCTCTCTCTCTGTCGCTCTATCTTAATCTCTCTCTCTCTGCCCCTCCATCTGCCTTTTCCTCTCTGTCTCTCCCTCTCTCTCCTTCTATCTGTGTCTCTCTCTCTCTCTGTCTCTCCATTTGTCTTTCCCTTTCTGTCTCTCCCTCTCTCTCCATCTCTCTGTCTCTGCCTCTCTCTCTGTCCCTCCATCTGTCTTTCCCTCTCGGTCACTACCTCTCTCTCCTTCTATCTCTGTCTCGCTCTCTGTTCCTCCAAATGTCTTTCGCTCTCTGCCAATCCCTCTCTCCTTCTCTCTGTCTATCCCTCTCTCTCCTCTCTCTCTCGGTCCCTCCATCTGTATCCACCCCCCACCACCTGTCACTCCCTCTCTCTCCTATCTATGTCTCTCGCTCTCTATCCCTCCATCTATCCTTCCCTCTCTGTCACTCCATCTCTCTCCTTCTCTCCCTTTCTCTCCCTTACTCTCTCTCTCTGTCTTTCCATCTGTCTTTCCCTCTCTATGTCTGTCCATCGATCTCCTCTCTCTCTCTGTCCCTCCATTTGTCGTTCCCTCTCTGTCACTTCCTCTCTCTCCTTCTATCTCTGCCTCTCACTCTCTGTCCCTCCATCTGTCTTTCCCTCTCTGTCTCTCCATCTCTCTCCTTCTATCTCTGTCTCTCCATCTGTCTTTCCCTTTCTATCACTCCCTCTCTCTCTCCTTCCATCTCTGCCTCTCTCTGTCTCTCCATCAGTCTTTCCCTTTCTGTCACTCCCTCTATGTCCTTCTATCTCTCTCTCTCTATCCCTCCATCAGTCCTTCCCTCCCTGTCACTCCATCACTCTCTCTGTCTCTCAGTCTGTCCCTCTATCTGTCTTAGCCTCCCTGACACTCCCTCTCTCTCCTTCTATCTCTGTATCTCTCTGTCTCTCCATCTGTTTTTTCCTCTAACCCCTCTCTCCTTCTCTGTCACTCCCTCTCTCTCCTTCTCTCTCACTCTGTCCCTCCATCCGTCTTTCCCTCCCTGTCACTCCCACTCTCTCCTATCTCTGTCTTTCTCTCTGTCTTTCCTTGTGAATTTCCCTCCCTATCACTCCCTCTCACTCGTTCTATCCCTGCCTCTCTCCCTGTCCCTCCATCTGTCTTCCCACACCCCACCCATCAATCCGTCTCTCTCCTTCTATCTCTGTCTCTATCTCTCTATCCCTCCATCTGTCCTTCCCTCCCTGTGACTCCATTTCTCTCCCTTTCTCTCTCTCTCTCTCTCTCTCTGTCCCACCATCTGTCTTTCCCTCTCTGTCTCTCCCTCTCTCTCCTTCCATCTCTGCCTCTCAGTCTCTCTGTCCATCCATCTGTCTTTACCTCTCTGTCTCTCCCTCTCTCTCCATCTATCTCTGTCTCTCTCTCTCTGTCTTTCCATATGTCTTTCCCTTCCTGTCACTCCCTCTCTCTCCTTCCATCTCTGCCTCTCTCTCTCTCTGTCTCTCCAACTGCCTTTCCCTCTCTGTCTCATCCACACTCTCCTTCTCTCTCTGTCTCTGCCTCTCTCTCTGTCTCTCTCTCTCTGTCCCTCCATCTGCCTTTCCCTCTCTGTTGCTCCCAATCTCTCCTACTATCTCTGTCTCTCTCTCTGTTCCACCATTTGTCTTACCCTCTCTGTCACTCCCACTCTCCTCCTCTCTATCTCTCCCTCTCCCTCCTTCACTTTCTCACCGTCCCTCCATCTGTCTTTCCCCCCGTGTCACTCCCTCTCTCTCCTTCTATCTCTGACCCTCTCTCTCTCCGTCCGTCTGTCATTCCCTCCCTGTCTCTCCATCTCTCTCCTTTTATCTCTATCTCTCCATCTTTCTGTCCCTCTCTGTCTCTCCCTATCTCTCCTTCTCTCTCTGTCTCTCACTTTGTCCCTCTGTCTGTCTTTCCCTCCCCATCACTCCCTCTCTCTCCTTCCATCTCTGTCTCTCCAACTGCCTTTCCCTCTCTGTTTCTCCCAATCTCTCCTTCTATCTCTGTTTCTCTCTCTCAATCCCTCCATCTGTCCATCTGTCCTTCCCTCCCTGACACTCCCTCTCTCTCCTTCTCTCTCTGTCCCTCCATCTGTCTTTCCCTCCCAGTCTCTCCCTCTCTCTCCTTCTATCACTGTCTCTCTCTCTCTGTCTTTCCATCTGTCTTTCCCTTCCTGACATTCCCTCTCCCTCCTTCCATCTCTGCCACTCTCTCTCTCGCTCTGTCTCTCCAACTGCCTTTCCCTCTCTGTCTCTCCCAATCTCTCCTTCTCTCTTTGTCTCTGCCTCGCTCTCTGTCCCTCCATCTGTCTTTCCCTCTCTGTCTCTCCCCTCTCTGCTTCCATCTCTGTCTCTCTCTCTCTATCTCTCCATCTCTCTTTCCCTCCCAGTCACTCCCTCTCACTCTTACAATCTCTGTCTCCCCCTCTCTCTCCTTCTATCACTGTCTCTCTCACTGTCTTTCCATCTGTCCTTCCCTCCCTGTCACTCCCTCTCTCTCCTTCCATCTCTGCCTCTCTCTCTTTTTCTGTCTCTCCAACTGCCTTTCCCTCTCTGTCTCTCCCAATCTCTCCTTCTCTCTCTGTCTCTGCCTCTCTCTCTGTCCCTCCATCTGTCTTTCCCTCTCTGTCTCTCCCTCTCTGTCCTTCTATCTCTGTCTCTCTCTGTCAATCCCTCCATCTGTCCATCCGTCCTTCCCTGCCTGACACTCCATCTCTCTCCTTCTCTCTCTGTCTCTCTCTCTGTCCGTCCATCTGTCTTTCCCTCGCTGTCACTCCCTCTGTCTCCTTCCATCTCTGCCTCTCTCTCTCTATCTGTCTTTCCCTCTCTGTCTCTCCCTCTCTCTTCTTCTACCACTGTCTCTCTTTCTCTCTTTGAATCTGTCATTCCCGCCCTGTCACTCCCTCTCTCTCCTTCCATCTCTGCCCCTCTCTCTCTCTCTGTCTCCAACTGCCTTTCCCTCTCTGTCTCTCCCTCTCTCTCCTTCTATCTCTGTCTCTCTCTCTCTATCTCTCCATCTCTCTTTCCCTCCCAGTCACTCCCTCTCACTCTTTCAATCTCTGTCTCTCCCTCTCTCTCCTTCTATCACTGTCTCTCTCACTGTCTTTCCATCTGTCCTTGCCTCCCTGTCACTCCCTCTCTCTCCTTCCATCTCTGCCTCTCTCTCTTTCTCTGTCTCTCCAACTGCCTTTCCCGCTCTGTCTCTCCCTCTCTCTCCTTCTATCTCTTTCTCTCTCTGTCAATCCCTCCATCTGTCCATCCGTCCTTCCATGCCTGACACTCCCTCTCTCTCCTTCTCTCTCTGTCTCTCTCTCTGTCCATCCATCTGTCTTTCCCTCCCTGTCTCTCCCTCTGTCTCCTTCCATCTCTGCACCTCTCTCTGTCTCTCCATCTGTCTTTCCCTCCCTGTCACTCCCTCTCTCTCCTTCCATCTCTGCCCCTCTCTCTCTCCAACTGCCTTTCCCTCTCTGTCTCTCCCAATCTCTCCTTCTGTCTCTGTCTCTGCCTCTCTCTCTGTCTCTCTCTCTGTCCCTCCATCTGTCTTTCCCTCTCTGTCTCTCTCTCTCCATCTCTCCATCTCTCTTTCCCTCCAAGTCACTCCCTCTCTCTCCTTCAATCTCTGTCTCTCCCTCTCTCTCCTTCTATCACTGTCTCTCCATCTGTCTTTCCCTCCCCATCACTCCCTCTCGCTACTTCCATCTCTGCCTCTCTCGCTGTCTCTCCATCTGTCTTTCCCTCTCTGTCTCTCCCTCTCTCTCCTTCTTTCACTGTCTCTCTCCCTCTGTCTTTCCATCTGTCTTTCCCTCCCTGTCACTCCCTCATTCTCCTTCCATCTCTGCCTCTCTCTCTCTCTCTCTGTCCCTCCATCTGCCTTTCCCTCTCTGCCTCTCCCAATCTTTCCTTCTCTCTCTGTCTCTGCCTCTCTCTCTGTCCCTCCATCTGTCTTTCCCTCTCTGTCTCTCCCTCTCTCTCCTTCCATCTCTTTCTCTCTCTGTCAATCCCTCCATCTGTCCATCCATCCTTCCCTGCCTGACACTCCCTCTCTCTCCTTCTCTCTCTGTCTCTCTCTCTGTCCATCCATCTGTCTTTCCCTCCCTGTCTCTCCCTCTCTCTCCTTCTACCACTGTCTCCCTCTCTCTGTCTTTCCATCTGTCATTCCCTCCCTGTCACTCCCTCTCTCTCCTTCCATCTCTGCCCCTCGCTCTCTCTCTGTCTCCAACTGCCTTTCCCTCTCTGTCTCTCCCAACCTCTCCTTTTCTCTCTGTCTCTGTCTCTCTCTCTGTCCCTCCATCTGTCTTTCCCTCTCTGTCTCTCTCTATCTCTCCATCTCTCTTTCCCTCCCAGTCACTCCCTCTCTCTCCTTCAATCTCTGTCTCTCCCTCTCTCTCCTTCCATCACTGTCTCTCCATCTGTCTCTCCATCTGTCTTTCCCTTCCCATCACTCCCTCTCGCTACTTCCATCTCTGCCTCTCTCGCTGTCTCTCCATCTGTCTTTCCCTATCTGTCTCACCCTCTCTCTACTTCTTTCACTGTCTCTCTCCCTCTGTCTTTCCATCTGTCTTTCCCTCCCTGTCACTCCCTCACTCTCCCTCCATCTCTCTGTCTCTCTCTCTCTGTCCCTCCATCTGCCTTTCCCTCTCTGTCTCTCCCAATCTCTCCTTCTCTCTCGTTCTCTGCCTATCAGTCTCTCTCTCTGTCCCTCCATCTGCCTTTCCCTCTCTGTCTCTCCCAATCTCTCCTTCTCTCTCGTTCTCTGCCTATCAGTCTCTCTCTCTGTCCCTCCATCTGCCTTTCCCTCTCTGTCTCTCCCTCTCTCTCCTTCTATCTCTGTCTCTCTCTCTCAATCCCTCCAGCTGTCCATCCGTCCTTCCCTCCCTGACACTCCCTCTCTCTCCTTCTCTCTCTGTCTCTCCAAATGCCTTTCCCTCTCTGTCTCTCCCAAACACTCCTTCTCTCTCTCTCTCTGCCTCTCTCTCTGTCTCTCTCTCTGTCCCTCCATCTGTCTTTGCCTCTCTGTCTCTCCCTCTCTCTCCTTCTATCACTGTCTCTCCCTCTCTGTCTTTCCATCTGTCTTTCCCTCCTTGTCACTCCCCCTCTCTCCTTCCATCTCTGCCCCTCTCTCTTTCTCTCTGTCTCTCCAACTGCCTTTCCCTCTCTGTCTCTCCCAATCTCTCCTTCTCTCTCTCTCTCTGTCTCTCTCTCTGTCTCTCTCTCTGTCCCTCCATCTGTCTTTCCCTCTCTGTCTCTCCCTCTCTCTCCTTCTGTCTCTGTCTCTCTCTCTCTCCATCCCTCCACCTGTCCATCGGTCCTTCCCTTCCTGTCACTCCATCTCTCTCCATCTCTCTCTGTCTCTCTCTTGGTCTCTCCATCTGTCTTCCCACCCACCCCCATCACTCCATCTCTCTCCTTCTATCTCTGTCTCTCTCTCTCTCTATCCCTCCATCTGTCCTTCCTTCACTGTCACTCCATCTCTCTCCTCTCTCTGTCTCTCACTCTGTCCCTCCATCTGTCTTTCCCTCTCTGTCACTCCCTCCCTCTCCTTCTATCTCTGTCACTCCCTCTCTGTCTTTCTATTTCTATCTCTGTCTCTCTCTCTCTGTCCCTCCATCTGTCCTTCCCTCACTGTCACTCCATCTCTCTCCTCTCTCTGTCTCTCACTCTGTCCCTCCATCTGTCTTTCCCTCTCTGTCACTCCCTCCCTCTCCTTCTATCTCTGTCACTCCCTCTCTGTCTTTCTATTTCTATCTCTGTCTCTCTCTCTCTCTGTCTCTCCATCTGTCCTTCCCTCACTGTCACTCCATCTCTCTCCTCTCTCTGTCTCTCACTCTGTCCCTCCATCTGTCTTTCCCTCTCTGTCACTCCCTCCCTCTCCTTCTATCTCTGTCACTCCCTCTCTGTCTTTCTATTTCTATCTCTGTCTCTCTCTCTCTCTGTCTCTCCATCTGTCCTTCCCTCACTGTCACTCCATCTCTCTCCTCTCTCTTTCTCTCACTCTGCCCCTCCATCTGTCTTTCCCTCTCTGTCACTCCCTCCCTCTCCTTCTATCTCTGTCTCTCTCTCTGCTATCACTGACACTGGGAGAGAGACAGAGGGACGGAGGGTTAGATATGAAGGCATAGAGAGGGCCGTAGAGAGGGACAAACTTGGAGAGAGAGCGAGATTGTTGAGTTGGATGAAGAGGATAATGTAAGATATATTAACTTGATTTAATCCTTCGCTGCTGTGTACACAAACATATTTGAGATAGGTATGGAGAGAAAACGAACATCGGGAGAGGGAGGAATGCAGTAAAGTTGGGGCCCAGGCGGACATTTTTGATGATCCAGAAGGAATAGCCTCCATTATAAATATTCAGCCAGCTATTCCACTGTGGGAACCATCACACCCTCATGATATTGTTTGTGGAAATTTCATGCTGGCTTATTGGTTAATTTTTAAACCTGTGATTGATAGATTCTTGTTAACCAAATGTATTAAGAGATAAAGGGCAAAGGTGGGATATATGGTGTTAGTTAGATCACAGATCAGCCCTGATCTCACTGAATGCTGGAACAGGGTCGAGGGGTTAAATTGCCTCCTCATCTTCCTATGTCTGATGTTTTATATCCTTCTTTCACTCTCACACACCCTGTCTGTCTGTGTCTCCCTCTATTTCTCTCATTCTCTCTCTCTCTCTGTCTGTTTCGGACAGTGTAGAGTGAGATTCACTCTGTATCCACCCCATGATGTTCCTGTCCTGGGACTGTTGGATGGGACAGTGTCGAGGGAAATTTACTCTGTGTCAAACCCAACATTGTGCTTGGCTTGGGAATATTTAATGGGACAGTGCAGCTGGAGATTTACTCTGTATCCCTGGAATTTTGAAGGCTCAGGTGTGATTTGATGAAGGTTTACAAAATAATAAGGGAAACTGATAGGGTGGACAGAGAGTAACAATTCCCACTGGCTGCAGAGTCTAGAACATGGGGGCACAGTCTAAAAATATAAACCTAGTCTAAAAACCTTTCAGGAGTGAAATGAAGAAACACTTCAACACACCAGGTGTGGTATCAGTTTGGAACTCTCTTCCACAATCAGCAATTGATGCTGAGACACTTGTTAATTTTTAAATCTGAGTTTGAGAGATTTTTATGAAACCTCTCTGTCGCTCCCTCTCTCTTCTCCCATCTCTGCCTCTTTCTCTCTCTGTCTCTCCATCTGTCTTTCCATCTCTGTCACACCCACTCTCTCCTTCTCTCTCTGTCTCTCTCTCTCTCTGTCTCTCCATCAGTCTCCCCACACATCACTCTCTCTCTCTCTCCTTCTATCTCTGCCTCTCTCTCTCTATCCCTCCATCTGTCCGTCCCTCCCTGTCACTCCCTCTCTCTCCTTCTCTCTCTGTCTCTCTCTCTGTCCCTCCATCTGTCTTTCCCTCTCTGTCTCTCCCTCTCTCTCCTTCTCTCTCTGTCCCTCCATCTGTCAAAGAACAAAGAACAGTACAGCACAGGAACAGGCCATTCGGCCCTCCAGGCCTGCGCCGATCTTGATGCCTGCCCAAACTAAAACCTTCTGCACTTCCGGGGTCCGTATCCCTCTATTCCCATCCTATTCATGTATTTGTCAAGATGTCTCTTAAACGTCTCGATGGTACCTGCTTCCACCACCTCCCCCGGCAACACGTTCCAGGCACTCACCACCCTCTGTGTAAGGAACTTGCCTCGCACATCCCCTCTAAACTTTGCCCCTCTCACCTTAAACCTCTGTCCCCTAGTAACTGACTCTTCCACCCTGGGAAAAAGCTTCTGACTATCCACTCTGTCCATGCCGCTTATAACTTTGTAAACCTCTATCATGTCGCCCCTCCACCTCCGTCGTTCCAGTGAAAACAATCCGAGTTTATCCAACCTCTCCTCA
>NW_027141202.1:0-5000 GCF_036365525.1 Heterodontus francisci
TCTCTCTTCTCTCTCTCTCTCTCCATTCACTCAATCTCACTTCTCTCTCTCTCTCTCTCTCCATTCACTCAAACTCTCTTCTCTCTCTCACTGTCTCTCTCCATTCACTCAATCTCTCTTCTCTCTCTCTCACCATTCACTCAATCTCTATTCACTCTCACTCTCTCTCTCTCTCTCTCCCTCTCTCTCTCCATTCACTCAATCTCACTTCTCTCTCTCTCTCTCCAAACACTCAATCTCTCCTCTCTCTCTCTCTCTCTCTCCCTCTCTCTCTCTCTCCTTCACTCAATCTCTCTCTTCTCTCTCTCTCTTTCTCCCACCATTCACTCAATCTCTATTCACTCTCTCTTCTCTCTCTCTCTCTCTCTCTCACCATTCACTCAATCTCTATTCACTCCCTCTATCTCTCTCTCTCTCTATCTCTCTCTGTCTCTCCATTCACTCAATCTCTCTTCTCTCTCTCTCTCTCTCTCTCTCTACATTCACTCAATTGTTTCTCTCTCTCTCTCTCCCTCTTTCTCCAATCTCTCAATCTCTATTCTCTCTCTCTCTCTCTCTCTCTCTCTCGCTCTCACTGTCCATTCACTCAATCTCTCTTCTCTCTCTTTCGCCATTCACTCAATCTCTCTCTCTCTGTCTCTCTCTCCATTCAATCAATCTCTCTTCTCTCTCTCTCTCTCTCTCTCTCTCTCTCTCCCCATTCACTCAATCTCTCTTCTCTCTCTCTCTCTCTCTCAGCATTCACTCAATCTCTCTTTTCTCTCTCTCTCTCTCTCTCTCTCCATTCACTCAATCTCTCTTCACTCTTTCTCTCTCTCTCTCTCCATTCACTCAATCTCTCTCTCTCCCTCTCCCTCTCTCCATTCACTCAATCTCTCTTCTGTCTCTCTCTCTCTAGCCACTAAATCTCTCTTCTCTCTCTCTCTCTCTCCATTCACTCATCTCTCTCCTCTGTCTCTCTCTCACTCTCTTTCCATTCACTCAATCACACTTCTCTCTCTCTCCCTCCCTCTCTCTCCATTCACTCAATCTATCTTCCCTATCTCTCTATCGCTCTCTCTGTCCATTCACTCAATCTCTCTTCCCTCTCTCTCTCTCTCTCTCCCATTCACTCAATCTCACTTCTCTCTCTCTCTCTCAACACTCAATCTCTCCTCTCTCTCTCTCTCTCTCCCTCTCTCTCTCTCCATTCACTCAATCTCACTTCTCTCTCTATCTCTCTCTCTCTTTCTCCATTCACTAATCTCTCTTCTCTCTCTCGCTTCTCTCTCTCTCTCTCTTTCTCTCCATTCACTCAATCTTCTCATCCCTCTCTCTCCATTCACTCAGTCTCTCTCTCTCTCGCTCTCGCTCCATTCACTCAATCTCTATTCGCTCTCACTCTCTTTCTCTCTCTCTCTCCCTCTCTCTCTCTCTCCATTCACTCAATCTCTTCTCTCCCTCTCTCTCTATCTCTCTCTCTCTCTCTATCTCTCTCTCTCTCTCTCTCTCTCCTATTCACTCAATCTCACTCTCTCTCTATCTCTCTCTCTGTCTCTCCTATTCACTCATCTCTCTTCTCGCTCTCTCACTCCATTCACTCAATTGCTTTTCTCTCTCTCTCTCTCTCTTTTCAATCACTCAATCTCTATTCTCTCTCTCTCTCTCTCTCTTTCTCTCTCTCTCTCTCTCCCATTCACTCAATCTCACTTCTCTCCTCTCTCTCTCTCTCCATTCACTCAATCTCTCTCTCTCTCTCACTGTCTCTCCATTCACTCAATCTCTCTCATTCACTCTTCCATACTCAATCTCTATTCTCTCTCGCTTTCGGCATTCTCTCACTCTCTATCTCTCATTCACTCAATCTCTCTCTCTTCTCTCTCTCTCTCTCTCCATTCACTCAATCGTCTTCCTCACTCTCTCTCGCTCTCTTCTCTCTCTCTCCATTCACACAATCTCTCTTCTCTCTCTCTCTCCATTCACTCAATCTCTCTTCTCTCTCTCTCTCTCTCTCTCTCCATTCACTCATGCTCGCTTCTCTCTCTCACTCCATTCCTCTATCTCTCTTCTCTCTCTCTCTCTCACCATTCACTCAATCTCTTCTTCTCTCTTCTCTCTCTCATTCACTCAATCTCTCTTCTCTCTCTCTTCTCTCGATTACTTAAGACTTCATTTATATTCACTGCATGACTAGTATTTAGATATAGTATCTTTCATTCTCAATCTCTTCTATCTCTCTGATACATTACTCAAAGGCTCTATCTCTCTCTCTCTATCTCTCACTCATAGAATAGAGACTCTTATCTTAATTATCCTATATCACTCTTGATCACACTCATTCAATCTCACTTCTCTCCTCTCTCTCCATTCACTCAATCTCTCTTCTCTCTCTCTCTCTCTCTCTCCATTCACTCAATCTCTCTTCTCTCTGTCTCTCTCTCCATTCACTTAATCTCTCTTCTCTCTCTCTCCTCTCTCTCTCCATTCACTCAATCTCTCTTCTCTCTCTCTCTCTCCAGTCACTCAATCTCTCTTCTCTCACTCTCTCTCTCTCTCCGTTCACTCAATCTCTCTATCTGTCTCTCTCTCCCTCCCTCTCTCGTCTCTCTCTCTCTCTCTCCTCTCCATTCACTCATCTCTCTCCTCTCTCTCTCTCTCCAGTCACTCAATCTCTCTTCTCTCACTCTCTCTCTCTGTCCATTCACTCAATCTCTCTTATCTGTCTCCCTCTCTCCTCTTCTCTCTCTCTCTCTCTCTTCCATTCACCTCAATCTCTCTTCACTCTCTCTCTCCATTCCCTCAATCTCTCTTCTCTCTGTCTCTCTCTCTCTCTTTCTCTCTGTCTCCATTCACTCAATGCTCTCTTCTCTCTCTCTCTCCATTCACTCATCTCCCTTCTCTCTCTCTCTTCTCTCTCACTGTCCATTCACTCAATCTCTCTTCACTCTCTCTCCATTCACTCAAGCTCTTTCTCTCTCTCTCTCTATTCTCTCTCTCTCTCTCTCTCTCTCTCTATCCGTTCACTCAATCTCTTCTCTCTCTCTCTCTCTCTCCATTCACTCAATCTCTCCTCTCTCTGTCTCTCTCTCCATCACTCAATCTCTCTTCCCTCACTCTCTCTCTCTCTCTCTCTCTCTCTCTCTCCATTCACTCAATCTCTCTTCTCTCTCTCTCTCTCTCTCTCTCTCTCTCTCTCTCTATCGCTCTCACTGTCCATTCACTCATCTCTCTTCTCTCTCTCTCACTATCTCTCCATTCAATCTGTCTCTCTTCTCTCTCTCTCTCTCCATTCACTCAATCTCTCTCTCTCTCTCTCTTCCTCCCCATTCACTCAATCTCTTCTCTCTCTCTCCTTCACTCAATCTCATTCTCTCTCTCTCTCTCTCTCCAATCACTCAACTCTCAATCTCACTCTCACTGTCCTCTCTCCATTCTTCTCAATCTCTCTTCTCTCTCTCTCACCATTCACTCAATCTCTATTCACTCTCACTCTCTCTCCTCTCTCCTCTCTCTCTCCATTCACTCAATCTCCTCTCTCCCTCTCTCTCTATGACTCTCTCTCTCTCTCTATCTTCTCTCTCTCTCTCTCTCTCTCTCTCTCCTTCACTCAATCTCTCTCTTCTCTCTCTCTTTCTCTCACCTTCACTCAATCTCTATTCACTCTCTCCTCTCTCTCTCTCTCTCTCTCACCATTCACTCATCTCTATTCACTCTCTCTATCTCTCTCTCTCTCTATCTCTCTCTGTCTCTCCATTCATTCAATCTCTTCTCTCTCTCTCTCTGTCTCTCCATTCACTCAATTGTTTCTCTCTCTCTCTCTCCCTCTTTCTCCAATCACTCAATCTCTATTCTCTCTCTCTCTCTCTCTCTCTCTCTCATCTCTCGCTCTCACTGTCCTTTCACTGAATCTCTCTTCTCTCTCTTTCTCATTCACTCAATCTCTCTCTCTCTCTCTCTCTCTCTCTCTCTCTCTCCCATTCACTCATATCTCTTCTCTCTCTCTCTCTCCATTCACTCAATCTCACTTCTCTCTCTCTCTCTCTCTCCATTCACTCAAACTCTCTTCTCTCTCTCACTGTCTCTCTCCATTCACTCAATCTCTCTTCTCTCTCTCTCACCATTCACTCAATCTCTATTCACTCTCACTCTCTCTCTCTCTCTCTCCCTCTCTCTCTCCATTCACTCAATCTCCTCTCTCCTCTCTCTCTATCACTCTCTCTCTCTCTCTATCTCTCTATCGCTCTCTCTCTCTCTCTCACTCAATCTCTCTCTTCTCTCTCTCTCTTTCTCACCATTCACTCAATCTCTATTCACTCTCTCTTCTCTCTCTCTCTCTCTCTCACCATTCACTCAATCTCTATTCACTCCCTCTACCTCTCTCTCTCTATCTCTCTCTGTCTCTCCATTCACTCAATCTCTCTTCTCTCTCTCTCTCTCTCTCTCTCTCTCCATTCACTCAATTGTTTCTCTCTCTCTCTCTCCCTCTTTCTCCAATCACTCAATCTCTATTCTCTCTCTCTCCTCTCTCTCTCGCTCTCACTGTCCATTCACTCAATCTCTCTTCTCTCTCTTTCGCCATTCACTCAATCTCTCTCTCTCTGTCTCTCTCTCCATTCAATCAATCTCTCTTCTCTCTCTCTCTCTCTCTCTCTCTCCCCATTCACTCAATCTCTCTCTCTCTCTCTCTCTCTCTCTCTCAGCATTCACTCAATCTCTCTTTCTCTCTCTCTCTCTCTCTCTCTCTCTCCATTCACTCAATCTCTCTTCACTCTTCTCTCTCTCTCTCTTCTCCATTCACTCAATCTCTCTCTCTCCCTCTCCCTCTCTCCATTCACTCAATCCCTCTTCTGTCTCTCTCTCTCGAGCCACTAAATCTCTCTTCTCTCTCTCTCTCTCTCTCTCTCTCTCATTCACTCAATCTCTCTCCTCTGTCTCTCTCTCACTCTCTCTCCATTCACTCAATCACTCTTCTCTCTCTCTCCCTCCCTCTCTCTCCATTCACTCAATCTCTCTTCTCTATC
>NW_027141202.1:10000-17500 GCF_036365525.1 Heterodontus francisci
CTCCATTCCCTCAAACTCTCTTCTCTTTCTCTCTCTCTCTCTCTCCATTCACTCAAGCTCGCTTCTCTCTCTCACTCCATTCACTCTATCTCTCTTCTCTCTCTCTCTCTCTCCATTCACTCAATCTCTCTTCTCTCTCTCTCTCACTCTCTCTCTCTCCATTCACTCAATCTCTCTTCTCTTTCTCTCTCTCTCTCTCTCCATTCACTCAAGCTCACTTCTCTCTCTCACTGCATTCACTCAATCTCTCTTCTCTCTGTCTCTCTCTCCATTCTCTCAATCTCTCTTCTCTCTCTCTCTCTCCATTCACTCAATCTCTCTTCTCTCTCTCTCTCTCTCTCTCTCTCTCACTCCATTCACTCAAGCTCTCTTCTCCCTCTCTCTCTCTCTCTCTCTCTCTCTCTCTCCCTCTCCATTCACTCAATCTCTCCTCTCTCTCTCTCTCTCTCTCCATTCACTCAATCTCTCTTCTCTCTCTCTCTCTCTCCATTCACTCAATCTCTCTTCTCTCTGTCTCTCTCTCCATTCACTTAATCTCTCTTCTCTCTCTCTCTCTCTCTCTCTCCATTCACTCAATCTCTCTTCTCTCTCTCTCTCTCCAGTCACTCAATCTCTCTTCTCTCACTCTCTCTCTCTCTCCGTTCAATCAATCTCTCTTATCTGTCTCTCTCTCTCTCCCTCTCTCTCTCTCTCTCTCTCTCCCTCCATTCACTCAATCTCTCTTCACTCTCTCTCTCCATTCCCTCAATCTCTCTTCTCTCTGTCTCTCTCTCTCTCTCTTTCTCTCTGTCTCCATTCACTCAATCTCTCTTCTCTCTCTCTCTCCATTTGCTCAATCTCCCTTCTCTCTCTCTCTCTCTCTCTCTGTCCATTCACTCAATCTCTCTTCACTCTCTCTCCATTCACTCAAGCTCTTTTCTCTCTCTCTCTCTCTCTCTCTCTCTCTCTCTCTCTCTCTCTCTCTCTCTCTCTCTCTCTCTCTCTCTCTCTCCGTTCACTCAATCTCTCTTCTCTCTCTCTCTCTCTCTCTCTCCATTCACTCAATCTCTCCTCTCTCTGTCTCTCTCTCCATTCACTCAATCTCTCTTCTCTCTCTCTCTCTCTCTCTCTCTCTCCATTCACTCAATCTCTCTTCTCTTTCTCTCTCTCTCTCTCTCCATTCACTCAAGCTCGCTTCTCTCTCTCACTCCATTCACTCAATCTCTCTTCTCGCTGGCTCTCTCTCCATTCTCTCAATCTCTCTTCTCTCTCTCTCTCCATTCGCTCAATCTCTCTTCTCTCTCTCTCTCTCCATTCACTCAATCTCACTTCTCTCTCTCTCTCTCTCTCCATTCACTCAATCTCTCTTCTCTCTCTCACTGTCTCTCTCCATTCACTGAGTCTCTCTTCTCTCTCTCTCTCTCTCTCTCTCTCTCCATTCACTCAATCTCTCTTCTCTCTCTCTCTCTCCATTCACTCAATCTCACTTCTCTCTCTCTCTCTCTCTCCATTCACTCAATCTCTCTTCTCTCTCTCACTGTCTCTCTCCATTAACTCAATCTCTCTTCATTCACTCTCTCCATTCACTCAATCTCTATTCTCTCTCTCGCTTTCGTCATCTCTCCCTCACTCTCTCTCTCTCCATTCACTCAATCTCACTCTCTCTCTCTCTCTCTCTCTCTCTCTCTCTCTCTCCATTCACTCAATCTGTCTTCCCTCTCTCTCTTTCGCTCTCTTTCTCTCTCTCTCCATTCACACAATCTCTCTTCTCTCTCTCTCTCCATTCACTCAATCTCTCTTCTCTCTCTCTGTCTCTCGCTCCATTCCCACAAACTCTCTTCTCTTTCTCTCTCTCTCTCTCTCCATTCACTCAAGCTCGCTTCTCTCTCTCACTCCATTCACTCTATCTCTCTTCTCTCTCTCTCTCTCTCTCCATTCACTCAATCTCTCTTCTCTCTCTCTCTCTCTCTCTCCATTCACTCAATCTCTCCTCTCTCTCTCTCTCTCCATTCACTCAATCTCTCTTCTCTTTCTCTCTCTCTCTCTGTCCATTCACTCAAGCTCACTTCTCTCTCTCACTGCATTCACTCAATCTCTCTTCTCTCTGACTCTCTCTCCATTCTCTCAATCTCTCTTCTCTCTCTCTCTCCATTCACTCAATCTCTCTTCTCTCTCTCTCTCTCTCCATTCACTCAATCTCTCTTCTCTCTGTCTCTCTCTCCATTCACTTAATCTCTCTTCTCTCTCTCTCTCTCTCTCTCTCCATTCACTCAATCTCTCTTCTCTCTCTCTCTCTCCAGTCACTCAATCTCTCTCTCTCACTCTCTCTCTCTCTCCGTTCAATCAATCTCTCTTATCTGTCTCTCTCTCTCTCCCTCTCTCTCTCTCTCTCTCTCTCCATTCACTCAATCTCTCTTCACTCTCTCTCTCCATTCCCTCAATCTCTCTTCTCTCTGTCTCTCTCTCTCTCTCTTTCTCTCTGTCTCCATTCACTCAATCTCTCTTCTCTCTCTCTCTCCATTTGCTCAATCTCCCTTCTCTCTCTCTCTCTCTCTCTCTGTCCATTCACTCAATCTCTCTTCACTCTCTCGCTGTCTCCATTCCCTCAAACTCTCTTCTCTTTCTCTCTCTCTCTCTCCATTCACTCAAGCTCGCTTCTCTCTCTCACTCCATCACTCTATCTCTCTTCTCTCTCTCTCTCTCTCCATTCACTCAATCTCTCTTCTCTCTCTCTCTCACTCTCTCTCTCTCCATTCACTCAATCTCTCTTCTCTTTCTCTCTCTCTCTCTCTCCATTCACTCAATCTCACTCTCTCTCTCTCTCTCTCTCTCTCTCTCTCTCTCTCCATTCACTCAATCTGTCTTCCCTCTCTCTCTTTCGCTCTCTTTCTCTCTCTCTCCATTCACACAATCTCTCTTCTCTCTCTCTCTCCATTCACTCAATCTCTCTTCTCTCTCTCTGTCTCTCGCTCCATTCCCTCAAACTCTCTTCTCTTTCTCTCTCTCTCTCTCTCCATTCACTCAAGCTCGCTTCTCTCTCTCACTCCATTCACTCTATCTCTCTTCTCTCTCTCTCTCTCTCTCCATTCACTCAATCTCTCTTCTCTCTCTCTCTCTCTCTCTCTCCATTCACTCAATCTCTCCTCTCTCTCTCTCTCTCTCCATTCACTCAATCTCTCTTCTCTTTCTCTCTCTCTCTCTGTCCATTCACTCAAGCTCAGTTCTCTCTCTCACTGCATTCACTCAATCTCTCTTCTCTCTGACTCTCTCTCCATTCTCTCAATCTCTCTTCTCTCTCTCTCTCCATTCACTCAATCTCTCTTCTCTCTCTCTCTCTCTCTCTCTCTCTCTCTCTCACTCCATTCACTCAAGCTCTCTTCTCCTCTCTCTCTCTCTCTCTCTCTCTCTCCATTCACTCAATCTCTCTTCTCTCTCTCTCTCTCTCTCTCTCTCTCTCTCTCTCTCTCCATTCACTCAATCTCTCTTCTCTCAATCTCTCTCTCCATTCACTCAATCTCTCTTCTCTCTGTCTCTCTCTCCATTCACTTAATCTCTCTCTCTCTCTCTCTCTCTCTCCATTCACTCAATCTCTCTTCTCTCTCTCTCTCTCCATTCACTCAATCTCACTTCTCTCTCTCTCTCTATCTCCATTCACTCAATCTCTCTTCTCTCTCTCACTGTCTCTCTCCATAACTCAATCTCTCTTCATTCACTCTCTCCATTCACTCAATCTCTATTCTCTCTCTCGCTTTCGTCATCTCTCCCTCACTCTCTCTCTCTCCATTCACTCAATCTCACTCTCTCTCTCTCTCTCTCTCTCTCTCTCCATTCACTCAATCTGTCTTCCCTCTCTCTCTTTCGCTCTCTTTCTCTCTCTCTCCATTCACACAATCTCTCTTCTCTCTCTCTCTCCATTCACTCAATCTCTCTTCTCTCTCTCTGTCTCTCGCTCCATTCCCACAAACTCTCTTCTCTTTCTCTCTCTCTCTCTCTCCATTCACTCAAGCTTGCTTCTCTCTCTCACTCCATTCACTCTATCTCTCTTCTCTCTCTCTCTCTCTCTCCATTCACTCAATCTCTCTTCTCTCTCTCTCTCTCTCTCTCTCTCTCTCTCCATTCACTCAATCTCTCCTCTCTCTCTCTCTCTCTCCATTCACTCAATCTCTCTTCTCTTTCTCTCTCTCTCTCTGTCCATTCACTCAAGCTCACTTCTCTCTCTCACTGCATTCACTCAATCTCTCTTCTCTCTGACTCTCTCTCCATTCTCTCAATCTCTCTTCTCTCTCTCTCTCCATTCACTCAATCTCTCTTCTCTCTCTCTCTCTCTCCATTCACTCAATCTCTCTTCTCTCTGTCTCTCTCTCCATTCACTTAATCTCTCTTCTCTCTCTCTCTCTCTCTCTCTCCATTCACTCAATCTCTCTCTCTCTCTCTCTCTCCAGTCACTCAATCTCTCTCTCTCTCCCTCTCTCTCTCTCTCTCCATTCACTCAATCTCTCTTCACTCTCTCTCTCCATTCCCTCAATCTCTCTTCTCTCTGTCTCTCTCTCTCTCTCTTTCTCTCTGTCTCCATTCACTCAATCTCTCTTCTCTCTCTCTCTCCATTTGCTCAATCTCCCTTCTCTCTCTCTCTCTCTCTCTCTGTCCATTCACTCAATCTCTCTTCACTCTCTCTCTGTCTCCATTCCCTCAAACTCTCTTCTCTTTCTCTCTCTCTCTCTCCATTCACTCAAGCTCGCTTCTCTCTCTCACTCCATTCACTCTATCTCTCTTCTCTCTCTCTCTCTCTCCATTCACTCAATCTCTCTTCTCTCTCTCTCTCACTCTCTCTCTCTCCATTCACTCAATCTCTCTTCTCTTTCTCTCTCTCTCTCTCTCCATTCACTCAATCTCACTCTCTCTCTCTCTCTCTCCCTCTCTCTCTCTCTCCATTCACTCAATCTGTCTTCCCTCTCTCTCTTTCGCTCTCTTTCTCTCTCTCTCCATTCACACAATCTCTCTTCTCTCTCTCTCTCCATTCACTCAATCTCTCTTCTCTCTCTCTGTCTCTCGCTCCATTCCCTCAAACTCTCTTCTCTTTCTCTCTCTCTCTCTCTCCATTCACTCAAGCTCGCTTCTCTCTCTCACTCCATTCACTCTATCTCTCTTCTCTCTCTCTCTCTCTCTCCATTCACTCAATCTCTCTTCTCTCTCTCTCTCTCTCTCTCTCCATTCACTCAATCTCTCCTCTCTCTCTCTCTCTCTCCATTCACTCAATCTCTCTTCTCTTTCTCTCTCTCTCTCTGTCCATTCACTCAAGCTCACTTCTCTCTCTCACTGCATTCACTCAATCTCTCTTCTCTCTGACTCTCTCTCCATTCTCTCAATCTCTCTTCTCTCTCTCTCTCCATTCACTCAATCTCTCTTCTCTCTCTCTCTCTCTCTCTCTCTCTCTCACTCCATTCACTCAAGCTCTCTTCTCCCTCTCTCTCTCTCTCTCTCTCTCTCCATTCACTCAATCTCTCTTCTCTCTCTCTCTCTCTCTCTCTCTCTCTCTCTCTCTCTCCATTCACTCAATCTCTCTTCTCTCAATCTCTCTCTCCATTCACTCAATCTCTCTTCTCTCTGTCTCTCTCTCCATTCACTTAATCTCTCTTCTCTCTCTCTCTCTCTCTCCATTCACTCAATCTCTCTTCTCTCTCTCTCTCTCCAGTCACTCAATCTCTCTTCTCTCACTCTCTCTCTCTCTCCGTTCACTCAATCTCTCTTATCTGTCTCTCTCTCTCTCCCTCTCTCTCTCTCTCTCTCCATTCACTCAATCTCTCTTCACTCTCTCTCTCCATTCCCTCAATCTCTCTTCTGTCTGTCTGTCTGTCTGTCTCTCTCTCTCTGTCTCCATTCACTCAATCTCTCTCTTCTCTCTCTCTCTCTCTCCATTCTCTCAATCTCCCTTCTCTCTCTCTCTCTCTCTCTCTCTCTCCGTTCACTCAATCTCTCTTCTCTCTCTCTTTCTCTCTCCATTCACTCAATCTCTCTTCGCTCTGTCTCTCTCTCCATTCACTCAATCTCTCTTCTCTCTCTCTTTCTCTCCATTCACTCAATCTCTCATCCCTCTCTCTCCATTCACTCAATCTCTCTCTCTCTCGCTCTCGCTCCATTCACTCAATCTCTACTCACTCTCACTCTCTTTCTCTCTCTCTCTCTCCCTCTCTCTCTCTCTCCATTCACTCAATCTCTTCTCTCCCTCTCTCTCTATCTCTCTCGCTCTCTATCTCGCTCTCTCTCTCTCTCCATTCACTCAATCTCACTCTCTCTCCATCTCTTTCTGTCTCTCCATTCACTCAATCTCTCTTCTCTCTCTCTCTCTCTCTCCATTCACTCAATTGCTTTTCTCTCTCTCTCTCTCTCTTTCTCCAATCACTCAATCTCTATTCTCTCTCTCTCTCTCTCTCTCTCTCTCTCTCTCTCTCTCTCTCTCTCTCTATCTCTCTCCCTCTCTCTCTCTCTCCCTCTCTCCATTCACTCAATCTCTATTCACTCTCACTCTCTCTCTCTTTCTCTCTCCCTCTCTCTCTCTCTCCATTCACTCAATCTCTTCTCTCCCTCTCTCTCTATCTCTCTCTCTCTCTCTCTCTCTATCTCTCTCTCTCTCTCTCTCCATTCACTCAATCAATCTCACTCTCTCTCTAACTATCTCTGTCTCTCCATTCGCTCAATCTCTCTTCTCTCTCTCTCTCTCCATTCACTTAATTGCTTTTCTCTCTCTCGCTCTCTCTTTCTCCATTCACCGAATCTCTTTTCGCTCTCTCTCTCTCTCTCTCTCTCTCTCCATTCACTCAATCTCCCCCTCTCTCTCTCTCTCTCTCTCTCTATCGCTCTCACTGTCCATTCACTCAATCTCTCCTCTCTCTCTCTCTCTCCATTCACTCAGTCTCTCTTCTCTCTCTCTCTCTCCATTCACTCAATCTCACTTCTCTCTCTCTCTCTCCATTCACTCAATCTCACTTCTCTCTCTCTCTCTCCATTCACTCAATCTCTCTTCTCTCTCTCACTGTCTCTCTCCATTCACTCAGTCTCTCTTCTCTCTCTCTCTCTCCATTCACTCAATCTCTCTTCTCTCTCTCTCTCTCCATTCACTCAATCTCACTTCTCTCTCTCTCTCTCTCTCCATTCACTCAATCTCTCTTCTCTCTCTCACTGTCTCTCTCCATTCACTCAATCTCTCTTCACTCTCTCTCTCCATTCCCTCAATCTCTCTTCTCTCTCTCTCTCTCTTTCTCTCTGTCTCCATTCACTCAATTTCTCTCTTCTCTCTTTCTCACTCTCCATTCTCTCAATCTCCCTTCTCTCTCTCTCTCTCTCTCTCTCTGTCCATTCACTCAATCTCTCTTCACTCTCTCTCCATTCACTCAAGCTCTCTTCTCTCTCTCTCTCTCTCTCTCTCTCTCCGTTCACTCAATCTCTCTTCTCTCTCTCTTTCTCTCTCCATTCACTCAATCTCTCTTCGCTCTGTCTCTCTCTCCATTCACTCAATCTCTCTTC
>NW_027141202.1:22500-30000 GCF_036365525.1 Heterodontus francisci
CATTCACTCAATCTCTATTCTCTCTCTCGCTTTCGACATCTCTCCCTCACTCTCTCTCTCTCTCCATTCACTCAATCTCACTCTCTCTCTCTCTCTCTCTCTCTCTCTCTATTCACTCAATCTGTCTTCCCTCTCTCTCTCTCCCTCTCTTTCTCTCTCTCTCCATTCACACAATCTCTCTTTTCTCTCTCTCTCCATTCACTCAATCTCTCTTCTCTCTCTCTCTCTCTCTCTCTCTCCATTCACTCAATCTCTCCTCTCTCTGTCTCTCTCTCCATTCACTCAATCTCTCTTCTCTCTCTCTCTCTCTCTCTCTCTCTCCATTCACTCAATCTCTCTTCTCTTTCTCTCTCTCTCTCTCTCTCTCCATTCACTCAAGCTCGCTTCTCTCTCTCACTCCATTCACTCAATCTCTCTTCTCTCTGTCTCTCTCTCCATTCACTCAATCTCTCTTCGCTCTGTCTCTCTCTCCATTCACTCAATCTCTCTTCTCTCTCTCTTTCTCTCCATTCACTCAATCTCTCATCCCTCTCTCTCCATTCACTCAATCTCTCTCTCTCTCGCTCTCGCTCCATTCACTCAATCTCTACTCACTCTCACTCTCTTTCTCTCTCTCTCTCTCCCTCTCTCTCTCTCTCCATTCACTCAATCTCTTCTCTCCCTCTCTCTCTATCTCTCTCTCTCTCTCTCTCTGCCTCTCTCTCTCCATTCACTCAATCTCACTCTCTCTCTATCTCTCTCCGTCTCTCCATTCACTCAATCTCTCTTCTCTCTCTCTCTCTCCATTCACTCAATTGCTTTTCTCTCTCTCTCTCTCTCTTTCTCCAATCACTCAATCTCTATTCTCTCTCTCTCTCTCTCTCTCTCTCTCTCTCTCTCTCTCCCTCTCTCCATTCACTCAATCTCTATTCACTCTCACTCTCTCTCTCTTTTTCTCTCCCTCTCTCTCTCTCTCCATTCACTCAATCTCTTCTCTCCCTCTCTCTCTATCTCTCTCTCTCTCTATATATATCTCTCTCTCTCTCTCCATTCACTCAATCAATCTCACTCTCTCTCTAACTATCTCTGTCTCTCCATTCGCTCAATCTCTCTTCTCTCTCTCTCTCTCCATTCACTTAATTGGTTTTCTCTCTCTCGCTCTCTCTTTCTCCATTCAATCAATCTCTTTTCGCTCTCTCTCTCTCTCTCTCTCTCTCTCTCTCTCTCTCTCTCCATTCACTCAATCTCCTCTCTCTCTCTCTCTCTATCGCTCTCACTGTCCATTCACTCAATCTCTCCTCTCTCTCTCTCTCTCCATTCACTCAGTCTCTCTTCTCTCTCTCTCTCTCCATTCACTCAATCTCACTTCTCTCTCTCTCTCTCCATTCACTCAATCTCACTTCTCTCTCTCTCTCTCTCTCCATTCACTCAATCTCTCTTCTCTCTCTCACTGTCTCTCTCCATTCACTCAGTCTCTCTTCTCTCTCTCTCTCTCCATTCACTCAATCTCTCTTCTCTCTCTCTCTCTCCATTCACTCAATCTCACTTCTCTCTCTCTCTCTCTCTCCATTCACTCAATCTCTCTTCTCTCTCTCACTGTCTCTCTCCATTCACTCAATCTCTCTTCATTCACTCTCTCCATTCACTCAATCTCTCTCTCTCTCGCTCTCGCTCTCGCTCCATTCACTCAATCTCTACTCACTCTCACTCTCTTTCTCTCTCTCTCTCTCCCTCTCTCTCTCTCTCCATTCACTCAATCTCTTCTCTCCCTCTCTCTCTATCTCTCTCTCTCTCTCTCTCTCTCCATTCACTCAATCTCACTCTCTCTCTATCTCTCTCTGTCTCTCCATTCACTCAATCTCTCTTCTCTCTCTCTCTCTCCATTCACTCAATCTCTCTTCTCTCTCTCTCTCTCCATTCACTCAATTGCTTTTCTCTCTCTCTCTCTCTCTTTCTCCAATCACTCAATCTCTATTCTCTCTCTCTCTCTCTCTCTCTCTCTCTCTCCCTCTCTCCATTCACTCAATCTCTATTCACTCTCACTCTCTCTCTCTTTTTCTCTCCCTCTCTCTCTCTCTCCATTCACTCAATCTCTTCTCTCCCTCTCTCTCTATCTCTCTCTCTCTCTCTCTCGCTCTATCTCTCTCTCTCTCTCTCCATTCAATCAATCAATCTCACTCTCTCTCTAACTATCTCTGTCTCTCCATTCGCTCAATCTCTCTTCTCTCTCTCTCTCTCCATTCACTTAATTGGTTTTCTCTCTCTCGCTCTCTCTTTCTCCATTCAATCAATCTCTTTTCGCTCTCTCTCTCTCTCTCTCTCTCTCTCCATTCACTCAATCTCCTCTCTCTCTCTCTCTCTCTCTCTCTCTCTATCGCTCTCACTGTCCATTCACTCAATCTCTCCTGTCTCTCTCTCTCTCCATTCACTGAATCTCTCTTCTCTCTGTCTCTCTCTCCATTCACTTAATCTCTCTTCTCTCTCTCTCTCTCCATTCACTCAATCTCTCTTCTCTCTCTCTCTGTCTCTCTCTCCATTCACTCAAACTCTCTTCTCTTTCTCTCTCTCTCTCTCTCCATTCACTCAAGCTCGCTTCTCTCTCTCACTCCATTCACTCAATCTCTCTTCTCTCTCTCTCTCTCTCTCCATTCACTCAATCTCTCTTCTCTCTTTCCATCTCTCTCTCTCTCTCCATTCACTCAATCTCTCCTCTCTCTGTCTCTCTCTCCATTCACTCAATCTCTCTTCTCTCTCTCTCTCTCTCTCCATTCACTCAATCTCTCTTCTGTTTCTCTCTTTCTCTCTCTCTCTCTCTCTCTCCATTCACTCAAGCTCACTTCTCTCTCTCACTGCATTCACTCAATCTCTCTTCTCTCTGTCTCTCTCCATTCTCTCAATCTCTCTTCTCTCTCTCTCTCCATTCACTCAATCTCTCTTCTCTCTCTCTCTCTCTCTCTCTCTCTCTCTCTCTCACTCCATTCACTCAAGCTCTCTTCTCTCTCACTCTCTCTCTCTCTCTCTCTCTCTCCATTCACTCAATCTCTCTTCTCTCTCTCTCTCTCTCTCTCTCCATTCACTCAATCTCTCTTCTCTCTGTCTCTCTCTCCATTCACTGAATCTCTCTTCTCTCTGTCTCTCTCTCCAGTCACTTAATCTCCCTTCTCTCTCTCACTGTCTCTCTCCATTCACTCAATCTCTCTTCATTCACTCTCTCCATTCACTCAATCTCTATTCTCTCTCTCGCTTTCGACATCTCTCCCTCTCTCTCTCTCTCTCCATTCACTCAATCTCACTCTCTCTCTCTCTCTCTCTCTCTCTCTCTCTATTCACTCAATCTGTCTTCCCTCTCTCTCTCTCCCTCTCTTTCTCTCTCTCTCCATTCACACAATCTCTCTTTTCTCTCTCTCTCCATTCACTCAATCTCTCTTCTCTCTCTCTCTCTCTCTCTCTCTCTCCATTCACTCAATCTCTCCTCTCTCTGTCTCTCTCTCCATTCACTCAATCTCTCTTCTCTCTCTCTCTCTCTCTCTCTCCATTCACTCAATCTCTCTTCTCTTTCTCTCTCTCTCTCTCTCTCCATTCACTCAAGCTCGCTTCTCTCTCTCACTCCATTCACTCAATCTCTCTTCTCTCTGTCTCTCTCTCCATTCACTCAATCTCTCTTCGCTCTGTCTCTCTCTCCATTCACTCAATCTCTCTTCTCTCTCTCTTTCTCTCCATTCACTCAATCTCTCATCCCTCTCTCTCCATTCAGTCAATCTCTCTCTCTCGCTCTCGCTCCATTCACTCAATCTCTACTCACTCTCACTCTCTTTCTCTCTCTCTCTCTCCCTCTCTCTCTCTCTCCATTCACTCAATCTCTTCTCTCCCTCTCTCTCTATCTCTCTCTCTCTCTCTCTCTGCCTCTCTCTCTCCATTCACTCAATCTCACTCTCTCTCTATCTCTCTCCGTCTCTCCATTCACTCAATCTCTCTTCTCTCTCTCTCTCTCCATTCACTCAATTGCTTTTCTCTCTCTCTCTCTCTCTTTCTCCAATCACTCAATCTCTATTCTCTCTCTCTCTCTCTCTCTCTCTCTCTCTCTCTCTCTCTCTCTCTCTCCCTCTCTCCATTCACTCAATCTCTATTCACTCTCACTCTCTCTCTCTTTTTCTCTCCCTCTCTCTCTCTCTCCATTCACTCAATCTCTTCTCTCCCTCTCTCTCTATCTCTCTCTCTCTCTATATATATCTCTCTTTCTCTCTCCATTCACTCAATCAATCTCACTCTCTCTCTAACTATCTCTGTCTCTCCATTCGCTCAATCTCTCTTCTCTCTCTCTCTCTCCATTCACTTAATTGGTTTTCTCTCTCTCGCTCTCTCTTTCTCCATTCAATCAATCTCTTTTCGCTCTCTCTCTCTCTCTCTCTCTCTCTCTCTCTCCATTCACTCAATCTCCTCTCTCTCTCTCTCTCTATCGCTCTCACTGTCCATTCACTCAATCTCTCCTCTCTCTCTCAATCTCCATTCACTCAGTCTCTCTTCTCTCTCTCTCTCTCCATTCACTCAATCTCACTTCTCTCTCTCTCTCTCCATTCACTCAATCTCACTTCTCTCTCTCTCTCTCTCTCTCCATTCACTCAATCTCTCTTCTCTCTCTCACTGTCTCTCTCCATTCACTCAGTCTCTCTTCTCTCTCTCTCTCTCCATTCACTCAATCTCTCTTCTCTCTCTCTCTCTCCATTCACTCAATCTCACTTCTCTCTCTCTCTCTCTCCATTCACTCAATCTCTCTTCTCTCTCTCACTGTCTCTCTCCATTCACTCAATCTCTCTTCATTCACTCTCTCCATTCACTCAATCTCTCTCTCTCTCGCTCTCGCTCCATTCACTCAATCTCTACTCACTCTCACTCTCTTTCTCTCTCTCTCTCTCCCTCTCTCTCTCTCTCCATTCACTCAATCTCTTCTCTCCCTCTCTCTCTATCTCTCTCTCTCTCTCTCTCTCTCTCTCTCCATTCACTCAATCTCACTCTCTCTCTATCTCTCTCTGTCTCTCCATTCACTCAATCTCTCTTCTCTCTCTCTCTCTCCATTCACTCAATTGCTTTTCTCTCTCTCTCTCTCTCTTTCTCCAATCACTCAATCTCTATTCTCTCTCTCTCTCTCTCTCTCCCTCTCTCCATTCACTCAATCTCTATTCACTCTCACTCTCTCTCTCTTTTTCTCTCCCTCTCTCTCTCTCTCCATTCACTCAATCTCTTCTCTCCCTCTCTCTCTATCTCTCTCTCTCTCTCTCTCTCTCTATATCTCTCTCTCTCTCTCTCCATTCACTCAATCAATCTCACTCTCTCTCTAACTATCTCTGTCTCTCCATTCGCTCAATCTCTCTTCTCTCTCTCTCTCTCCATTCACTTAATTGCTTTTCTCTCTCTCGCTCTCTCTTTCTCCATTCAATCAATCTCTTTTCGCTCTCTCTCTCTCTCTCTCTCTCTCTCTCTCTCCATTCACTCAATCTCCTCTCTCTCTCTCTCTCTCTCTCTCTCTCTATCGCTCTCACTGCCCATTCACTCAATCTCTCCTCTCTCTCTCTCTCTCCATTCACTCAGTCTCTCTTCTCTCTCTCTCTCTCCATTCACTCAATCTCACTTCTCTCTCTCTCTCTCCATTCACTCAATCTCACTTCTCTCTCTCTCTCTCTCTCTCTTTCCATTCACTCAATCTCTCTTCTCTCTCTCACTGTCTCTCTCCATTCACTCAGTCTCTCTTCTCTCTCTCTCTCTCCATTCACTCAATCTCTCTTCTCTCTCTCTCTCTCCATTCACTCAATCTCACTTCTCTCTCTCTCTCTCTCTCCATTCACTCAATCTCTCTTCTCTCTCTCACTGTCTCTCTCCATTCACTCAATCTCTCTTCATTCACTGTCTCCATTCACTCAATCTCTATTCTCTCTCTCGCTTTCGACATCTCTCCCTCACTCTCTCTCTCTCTCTCCATTCACTCAATCTCCTCTCTCTCTCTCTCTCTCTCTCTCTCTCTCTATCGCTCTCACTGTCCATTCACTCAATCTCTCCTCTCTCTCTCTCTCTCCATTCACTCAGTCTCTCTTCTCTCTCTCTCTCTCTCTCCATTCACTCAATCTCACTTCTTTCTCTCTCTCTCCATTCACTCAATCTCACTTCTCTCTCTCTCTCTCTCTCTCCATTCACTCAATCTCTCTTCTCTCTCTCACTGTCTCTCTCCATTCACTCAGTCTCTCTTCTCTCTCTCTCTCTCCATTCACTCAATCTCTCTTCTCTCTCTCTCTCTCCATTCAGTCAATCTCACTTCTCTCTCTCTCTCTCTCTCTCTCTCCATTCACTCAATCTCTCTTCTCTCTCTCACTGTCTCTCTCCATTCACTCAATCTCTCTTCATTCACTCTCTCCATTCACTCAATCTCTCTCTCTCTCGCTCTCGCTCCATTCACTCAATCTCTACTCACTCTCACTCTCTTTCTCTCTCTCTCTCTCCCTCTCTCTCTCTCTCCATTCACTCAATCTCTTCTCTTCCTCTCTCTCTATCTCTCTCTCTCTCTCTCTCTCTCTCTCTCCATTCACTCAATCTCACTCTCTCTCTATCTCTCTCTGTCTCTCCATTCACTCAATCTCTCTTCTCTCTCTCTCTCTCCATTCACTCAATCTCTCTTCTCTCTCTCTCTCTCCATTCACTCAATTGCTTTTCTCTCTCTCTCTCTCTCTTTCTCCAATCACTCAATCTCTATTCTCTCTCTCTCTCTCTCTCTCTCTCTCTCTCTCTCTCTCCCTCTCTCCATTCACTCAATCTCTATTCACTCTCACTCTCTCTCTCTTTTTCTCTCCCTCTCTCTCTCTCTCCATTCACTCAATCTCTTCTCTCCCTCTCTCTCTATCTCTCTCTCTCTCTCTCTCTCTCTCTATATCTCTCTCTCTCTCCATTCTCTCAATCAATCTCACTCTCTCTCTAACTATCTCTGTCTCTCCATTCGCTCAATCTCTCTTCTCTCTCTCTCTCTCCATTCACTTAATTGCTTTTCTCTCTCTCGCTCTCTCTTTCTCCATTCAATCAATCTCTTTTCGCTCTCTCTCTCTCTCTCTCTCTCTCTCTCTCTCCATTCACTCAATCTCCTCTCTCTCTCTCTCTCTCTCTCTCTCTCTCTATCGCTCTCACTGTCCATTCACTCAATCTCTCCTCTCTCTCTCTCTCTCCATTCACTGAATCTCTCTTCTCTCTGTCTCTCTCTCCATTCACTTAATCTCTCTTCTCTCTCTCTCTCTCCATTCACTCAATCTCTCTTCTCTCTCTCTCTGTCTCTCTCTCCATTCACTCAAACTCTCTTCTCTTTCTCTCTCTCTCTCTCTCCATTCACTCAAGCTCGCTTCTCTCTCTCACTCCATTCACTCAATCTCTCTTCTCTCTCTCTCTCTCTCCATTCACTCAATCTCTCTTCTCTCTCTCCATCTCTCTCTCTCTCTCTCCATTCACTCAATCTCTCCTCTCTCTGTCTCTCTCTCCATTCACTCAATC
>NW_027141202.1:35000-45000 GCF_036365525.1 Heterodontus francisci
TCTCTTTCTCTCTCTCTCTCTCCCTCTCTCTCTCTCTCCATTCACTCAATCTCTTCTCTCCCTCTCTCTCTATTTCTCTCTCTCTCTCTCTCTCTCTCTCTCTCTCTCTCTCTCCATTCACTCAATCTCACTCTCTCTCTATCTCTCACCGTCTCTCCATTCACTCAATCTCTCTTCTCTCTCTCTCTCTCCATTCACTCAATTGCTTTTCTCTCTCTCTCTCTCTCTTTCTCCAATCACTCAATCTCTATTCTCTCTCTCTCTCTCTCTCTCTCTCTCTCTCTCTCTCCCTCTCTCCATTCACTCAATCTCTATTCACTCTCACTCTCTCTCTCTTTTTCTCTCCCTCTCTCTCCCTCTCCATTCACTCAATCTCTTCTCTCCCTCTCTCTCTATCTCTCTCTCTCTCTATATATATCTCTCTCTCTCTCTCCATTCACTCAATCAATCTCACTCTCTCTCTAACTATCTCTGTCTCACCATTCGCTCAATCTCTCTTCTCTCTCTCTCTCTCCATTCACTTAATTGGTTTTCTCTCTCTCGCTCTCTCTTTCTCCATTCAATCAATCTCTTTTCGCTCTCTCTCTCTCTCTCTCTCCATTCACTCAATCTCCTCTCTCTCTCTCTCTCTCTATCGCTCTCACTGTCCATTCACTCAATCTCTCCTCTCTCTCTCTCTCTCCATTCACTCAGTCTCTCTTCTCTCACTCTCTCTCCATTCACTCAATCTCACTTCTCTCTCTCTCTCTCCATTCACTCAATCTCACTTCTCTCTCTCTCTCTATCTCCATTCACTCAATCTCTCTTCTCTCTCTCACTGTCTCTCTCCATTCACTCAGTCTCTCTTCTCTCTCTCCATTCACTCAATCTCTCTTCTCTCTCTCTCTCTCCATTCACTCAATCTCACTTCTCTCTCTCTCTCTCTCTCCATTCACTCAATCTCTCTTCTCTCTCTCACTGCCTCTCTCCATTCACTCAATCTCTCTTCATTCACTCTCTCCATTCACTCAATCTCTCTCTCTCTCGCTCTCGCTCCATTCACTCAATCTCTGCTCACTCTCACTCTCTTTCTCTCACTCTCTCTCCCTCTCTCTCTCTCTCCATTCACTCAATCTCTTCTCTTCCTCTCTCTCTATATCTCTCTCTCTCTCTCTCTCTCTCTCCATTCACTCAATCTCACTCTCTCTCTATCTCTCTCTGTCTCTCCATTCACTCAATCTCTCTTCTCTCTCTCTCTCTCCATTCACTCAATCTCTCTTCTCTCTCTCTCTCTCCATTCACTCAATTGCTTTTCTCTCTCTCTCTCTCTCTTTCTCCAATCACTCAATCTCTATTCTCTCTCTCTCTGTCTCCATTCCCTCAAACTCTCTTCTCTTTCTCTCTCTCTCTCTCTCCATTCACTCAAGCTCGCTTCTCTCTCTCACTCCATTCACTCTATCTCTCTTCTCTCTCTCTCTCTCTCCATTCAATCAATCTCTCTTCTCTCTCTCTCTCACTCTCTCTCTCTCCATTCACTCAATCTCTCTTCTCTTTCTCTCTCTCTCTCTCTCCATTCACTCAAGCTCACTTCTCTCTCTCACTGCATTCACTCAATCTCTCTTCTCTCTGTCTCTCTCTCCATTCTCTCAATCTCTCTTCTATCTCTCTCTCCATTCACTCAATCTCTCTTCTCTCTCTCTCTCTCTCTCTCTCTCTCTCTCTCTCTCTCTCTCTCTCACTCCATTCACTCAAGCTCTCTTCTCCCTCTCTCTCTCTCTCTCTCTCTCTCTCTCTCTCCCTCTCCATTCACTCAATCTCTCTTCTCTCTCTCTCTCTCTCTCTCTCTCTCTCTCCATTCACTCAATCTCTCTCTCTCTCGCTCTCGCTCCATTCACTCAATCTCTACTCACTCTCACTCTCTTTCTCTCTCTCTCTCTCCCTCTCTCTCCATTCACTCAATCTCCTCTCTCTCTCTCTCTCTATTGCTCTCACTGTCCATTCACTCAATCTCTCCTCTCTCTCTCTCTCTCCATTCACTCAGTCTCTCTTCTCTCTCTCTCTCTCCATTCACTCAATCTCACTTCTCTCTCTCTCTCTCCATTCACTCAATCTCACTTCTCTCTCTCTCTCTCTCTCCATTCACTCAATCTCTCTTCTCTCTCTCACTGTCTCTCTCCATTCACTCAGTCTCTCTTCTCTCTCTCTCTCTCCATTCACTCAATCTCTCTTCTCTCTCTCTCTCTCCATTCACTCAATCTCACTTCTCTCTCTCTCTCTCTCTCCATTCACTCAATCTCTCTTCTCTCTCTCACTGTCTCTCTCCATTCACTCAATCTCTATTCTCTCTCTCTCTCTCTCTCTCTCTCTCTCTCTCTCTCTCTCTCTCCCTCTCTCCATTCACTCAATCTCTATTCACTCTCACTCTCTCTCTCTTTTTCTCTCCCTCTCTCTCTCTCTCCATTCACTCAATCTCTTCTCTCCCTCTCTCTCTATCTCTCTCTCTCTCTCTCTATATATATATATATATCTCTCTCTCTCTCTCCATTCACTCAATCAATCTCAATCTCTCTCTAACTATCTCTGTCTCTCCATTCGCTCAATCTCTCTTCTCTCTCTCTCTCTCCATTCACTTAATTGCTTTTCTCTCTCTCGCTCTCTCTTTCTCCATTCAATCAATCTCTTTTCGCTCTCTCTCTCTCTCTCTCTCTCTCTCTCTCTCTCCATTCACTCAATCTCCTCTCTCTCTCTCTCTCTCTCTCTCTCTCTATCGCTCTCACTGTCCATTCACTCAATCTCTCCTCTCTCTCTCTCTCTCTCCATTCACTCAGTCTCTCTTCTCTCTCTCTCTCTCTCTCCATTCACTCAATCTCACTTCTCTCTCTCTCTCTCCATTCACTCAATCTCACTTCTCTCTCTCTCTCTCTCTCTCTCTCCATTCACTCAATCTCTCTTCTCTCTCTCACTGTCTCTCTCCATTCACTCAGTCTCTCTTCTCTCTCTCTCTCTCCATTCACTCAATCTCTCTTCTCTCTCTCTCTCTCCATTCACTCAATCTCACTTCTCTCTCTCTCTCTCTCTCCATTCACTCAATCTCTCTTCTCTCTCTCACTGTCTCTCTCCATTCACTCAATCTCTCTTCATTCACTCTCTCCATTCACTCAATCTCTCTCTCTCTCGCTCTCGCTCCATTCACTCAATCTCTACTCACTCTCACTCTCTTTCTCTCTCTCTCTCTCCCTCTCTCTCTCTCTCCATTCACTCAATCTCTTCTCTCCCTCTCTCTCTATCTCTCTCTCTCTCTCTCTCTCTCTCTCTCTCTCTCCATTCACTCAATCTCACTCTCTCTCTATCTCTCTCTGTCTCTCCATTCACTCAATCTCTCTTCTCTCTCTCTCTCTCCATTCACTCAATCTCTCTTCTCTCTCTCTCTCTCCATTCACTCAATTGCTTTTCTCTCTCTCTCTCTCTCTTTCTCCAATCACTCAATCTCTATTCTCTCTCTCTCTCTCTCTCTCTCTCTCTCTCTCTCTCTCTTCCTCTCTCCATTCACTCAATCTCTATTCACTCTCACTCTCTCTCTCTTTTTCTCTCTCTCTCTCTCTCTCTCCATTCACTCAATCTCTTCTCTCCCTCTCTCTCTATCTCTCTCTCTCTCTCTCTCTCTCTATATCTCTCTCTCTCTCTCTCCATTCACTCAATAAATCTCACTCTCTCTCTAACTATCTCTGTCTCTCCATTCGCTCAATCTCTCTTCTCTCTCTCTCTCTCCATTCACTTAATTGCTTTTCTCTCTCTCGCTCTCTCTTTCTCCATTCAATCAATCTCTTTTCGCTCTCTCTCTCTCTCTCTCTCTCTCTCTCTCTCTCCATTCACTCAATCTCCTCTCTCTCTCTCTCTCTCTCTCTCTCTATCGCTCTCACTGTCCATTCACTCAATCTCTCCTCTCTCTCTCTCTCTCCATTCACTGAATCTCTCTTCTCTCTGTCTCTCTCTCCATTCACTTAATCTCTCTTCTCTCTCTCTCTCTCCATTCACTCAATCTCTCTTCTCTCTCTCTCTGTCTCTCTCTCCATTCACTCAAACTTTCTTCTCTTTCCTCTCTCTCTCTCTCCATTCACTCAAGCTCGCTTCTCTCTCTCACTCCATTCACTCAATCTCTCTTCTCTCTCTCTGTCTCTCCATTCACTCAATCTCTCTTCTCTCTCTCTCTCTCTCTCTCCATTCACTCAAGATCGCTTCTCTCTCTCACTCCATTCACTCAATCTCTCTTCGCTCTGTCTCTCTCTCCATTCACTCAATCTCTCTTCTCTCTCTCTTTCTCTCCATTCACTCAATCTCTCATCCCTCTCTCTCCATTCACTCAATCTCTCTCTCTCTCGCTCTCGCTCCATTCACTCAATCTCTACTCACTCTCACTCTCTTTCTCTCTCTCTCTCTCCCTCTCTCTCTCTCTCCATTCACTCAATCTCTTCTCTCCCTCTCTCTCTATTTCTCTCTCTCTCTCTCTCTCTCTCTCTCTCCATTCACTCAATCTCACTCTCTCTCTATCTCTCTCCGTCTCTCCATTCACTCAATCTCTCTTCTCTCTCTCTCTCTCCATTCACTCAATTGCTTTTCTCTCTCTCTCTCTCTCTCTTTCTCCAATCACTCAATCTCTATTCTCTCTCTCTCTCTCTCTCTCTCTCTCTCTCTCTCTCTCTCTCTCCCTCTCTCCATTCACTCAATCTCTATTCACTCTCACTCTCTCTCTCTTTTTCTCTCCCTCTCTCTCCCTCTCCATTCACTCAATCTCTTCTCTCCCTCTCTCTCTATCTCTCTCTCTCTCTATATATATATCTCTCTCTCTCTCCATTCACTCAATCAATCTCACTCTCTCTCTAACTATCTCTGTCTCTCCATTCGCTCAATCTCTCTTCTCTCTCTCTCTCTCCATTCACTTAATTGGTTTTCTCTCTCTCGCTCTCTCTTTCTCCATTCAATCAATCTCTTTTCGCTCTCTCTCTCTCTCTCTCTCTCTCTCTCTCTCTCTCCATTCACTCAATCTCCTCTCTCTCTCTCTCTCTATCGCTCTCACTGTCCATTCACTCAATCTCTCCTCTCTCTCTCTCTCTCCATTCACTCAGTCTCTCTTCTCTCACTCTCTCTCCATTCACTCAATCTCACTTCTCTCTCTCTCTCTCCATTCACTCAATCTCACTTCTCTCTCTCTCTCTCTCTCCATTCACTCAATCTCTCTTCTCTCTCTCACTGTCTCTCTCCATTCACTCAGTCTCTCTTCTCTCTCTCTCTCTCCATTCACTCAATCTCTCTTCTCTCTCTCTCTCTCCATTCACTCAATCTCACTTCTCTCTCTCTCTCTCTCTCCATTCACTCAATCTCTCTTCTCTCTCTCACTGCCTCTCTCCATTCACTCAATCTCTCTTCATTCACTCTCTCCATTCACTCAATCTCTCTCGCTCTCGCTCCATTCACTCAATCTCTACTCACTCTCACTCTCTTTCTCTCTCTCTCTCTCCCTCTCTCTCTCTCTCCATTCACTCAATCTCTTCTCTTCCTCTCTCTCTATATCTCTCTCTCTCTCTCTCTCTCTCTCTCTCTCTCTCTCTCCATTCACTCAATCTCACTCTCTCTCTATCTCTCTCTGTCTCTCCATTCACTCAATCTCTCTTCTCTCTCTCTCTCTCCATTCACTCAATCTCTCTTCTCTCTCTCTCTCTCCATTCACTCAATTGCATTTCTCTCTCTCTCTCTCTCTTTCTCCAATCACTCAATCTCTATTCTCTCTCTCTCTGTCTCCATTCCCTCAAACTCTCTTCTCTTTCTCTCTCTCTCTCTCTCCATTCACTCAAGCTCGCTTCTCTCTCTCACTCCATTCACTCTATCTCTCTTCTCTCTCTCTCTCTCTCCATTCACTCAATCTCTCTTCTCTCTCTCTCTCACTCTCTCTCTCTCCATTCACTCAATCTCTCTTCTCTTTCTCTCTCTCTCTCTCTCCATTCACTCAAGCTCACTTCTCTCTCTCACTGCATTCACTCAATCTCTCTTCTCTCTGTCTCTCTCTCCATTCTCTCAATCTCTCTTCTATCTCTCTCTCCATTCACTCAATCTCTCTTCTCTCTCTCTCTCTCTCTCTCTCTCTCTCTCTCTCTCTCTCACTCCATTCACTCAAGCTCTCTTCTCCCTATCTCTCTCTCTCTCTCTCTCTCTCTCTCCCTCTCCATTCACTCAATCTCTCTTCTCTCTCTCTCTCTCTCTCTCTCTCTCTCTCCATTCACTCAATCTCTCCCTCTCTCGCTCTCGCTCCATTCACTCAATCTCTACTCACTCTCACTCTCTTTCTCTCTCTCTCTCTCCCTCTCTCTCTCTCTCCATTCACTCAATCTCTTCTCTCCCTCTCTCTCTCTCTCTCTCTCTCCATTCACTCAATCTCACTCTCTCTCTATCTCTCTCTGTCTCTCCATTCACTCAATCTCTCTTCTCTCTCTCTCTCTCCATTCGCTCAATTGCTTTTCTCTCTCTCTCTCTCTCTTTCTCCAATCACTCAATCTCTATTCTCTCTCTCTCTCTCTCTCTCTCTCTCTCTCTCTCTCCCTCTCTCCATTCACTCAATCTCTATTCACTCTCACTCTCTCTCTCTTTTTCTCTCCCTCTCTCTCTCTCTCCATTCACTCAATCTCTTCTCTCCCTCTCTCTCTCTCTCTCTCTCTCTCTCTATATATATATATATCTCTCTCTCTCTCTCTCCATTCACTCAATCAATCTCAATCTCTCTCTAACTATCTCTGTCTCTCCATTCGCTCAATCTCTCTTCTCTCTCTCTCTCTCCATTCACTTAATTGCTTTTGTCTCTCTCGCTCTCTCTTTCTCCATTCAATCAATCTCTTTTCGCTCTCTCTCTCTCTCTCTCTCTCTCTCTCTCACTCCATTCACTCAATCTCCTCTCTCTCTCACTCTCTCTCTCTCTCTCTCTCTATCGCTCTCACTGTCCATTCACTCAATCTCTCCTCTCTCTCTCTCTCTCTCCATTCACTCAGTCTCTCTTCTCTCTCTCTCTCTCTCTCCATTCACTCAATCTCACTTCTCTCTCTCTCTCTCCATTCACTCAATCTCACTTCTCTCTCTCTCTCTCTCTCCATTCACTCAATCTCTCTTCTCTCTCTCACTGTCTCTCTCCATTCACTCAGTCTCTCTTCTCTCTCTCTCTCTCCATTCACTCAATCTCTCTTCTCTCTCTCTCTCTCCATTCACTCAATCTCACTTCTCTCTCTCTCTCTCTCTCCATTCACTCAATCTCTCTTCTCTCTCTCACTGTCTCTCTCCATTCACTCAATCTCTCTTCATTCACTCTCTCCATTCACTCAATCTCTCTCTCTCTCGCTCTCGCTCCATTCACTCAATCTCTACTCACTATCACTCTCTTTCTCTCTCTCTCTCTCCCTCTCTCTCTCTCTCCATTCACTCAATCTCTTCTCTCCCTCTCTCTCTATCTCTCTCTCTCTCTCTCTCTCTCTCTCCATTCACTCAATCTCACTCTCTCTCTATCTCTCTCTGTCTCTCCATTCACTCAATCTCTCTTCTCTCTCTCTCTCTCCATTCACTCAATCTCTCTTCTCTCTCTCTCTCTCCATTCACTCAATTGCTTTTTTCTCTCTCTCTCTCTTTCTCTCCATTCACTCAATCTCTTCTCTCCCTCTCTCTCTATCTCTCTCTCTCTCTCTCTCTATATCTCTCTCTCTCTCTCTCCATTCACTCAATAAATCTCACTCTCTCTCTAACTATCTCTGTCTCTCCATTCGCTCAATCTCTCTTCTCTCTCTCTCTCTCCATTCACTTAATTGCTTTTCTCTCTCTCGCTCTCTCTTTCTCCATTCAATCAATCTCTTTTCGCTCTCTCTCTCTCTCTCTCTCTCTCTCTCTCTCTCTCTCTCCATTCACTCAATCTCCTCTCTCTCTCTCTCTCTCTCTCTCTCTATCGCTCTCACTGTCCATTCACTCAATCTCTCCTCTCTCTCTCTCTCTCCATTCACTGAATCTCTCTTCTCTCTGTCTCTCTCTCCATTCACTTAATCTCTCTTCTCTCTCTCTCTCTCCATTCACTCAATCTCTCTTCTCTCTCTCTCTGTCTCTCTCTCCATTCACTCAAACTCTCTTCTCTTTCCTCTCTCTCTCTCTCCATTCACTCAAGCTCGCTTCTCTCTCTCACTCCATTCACTCAATCTCTCTTCTCTCTCTCTCTCTCTCCATTCACTCAATCTCTCTTCTCTCTCTCTCTCTCTCTCTCTCTCTCTCTCCATTCACTCAATCTCTCTTCTCTTTCTCTCTCTCTCTCTCTCCATTCACTCAAGCTCGCTTCTCTCTCTCACTCCATTCACTCAATCTCTCTTCTCTCTGTCTCTCTCTCCATTCACTCAATCTCTCTTCGCTCTGTCTCTCTCTCCATTCACTCAATCTCTCTTCTCTCTCTCTTTCTCTCCATTCACTCAATCTCTCATCCCTCTCTCTCCATTCACTCAATCTCTCTCTCTCTCGCTCTCGCTCCATTCACTCAATCTCTACTCACTCTCACTCTCTTTCTCTCTCTCTCTCTCCCTCTCTCTCTCTCTCCATTCACTCAATCTCTTCTCTCCCTCTCTCTCTATTTCTCTCTCTCTCTCTCTCTCTCTATCTCTCTCTCTCCATTCACTCAATCTCACTCTCTCTCTATCTCTCTCCGTCTCTCCATTCACTCAATCTCTCTTCTCTCTCTCTCTCTCCATTCACTCAATTGCTTTTCTCTCTCTCTCTCTCTCTTTCTCCAATCACTCAATCTCTATTCTCTCTCTCTCTCTCTCTCTCTCTCTCTCTCTCTCTCTCTCTCCCTCTCTCCATTCACTCAATCTCTATTCACTCTCACTCTCTCTCTCTTTTTCTCTCCCTCTCTCTCCCTCTCCATTCACTCAATCTCTTCTCTCCCTCTCTCTCTATCTCTCTCTCTCTCTATATCTCTCTCTCTCTCTCTCTCCATTCACTCAATCAATCTCACTCTCTCTCTAACTATCTCTGTCTCTCCATTCGCTCAATCTCTCTTCTCTCTCTCTCTCTCCATTCACTTAATTGGTTTTCTCTCTCTCGCTCTCTCTTTCTCCATTCAATCAATCTCTTTTCGCTCTCTCTCTCTCTCTCTCTCTCTCTCTCTCTCCATTCACTCAATCTCCTCTCTCTCTCTCTCTCTCTCTATCGCTCTCACTGTCCATTCACTCAATCTCTCCTCTCTCTCTCTCTCTCCATTCACTCAGTCTCTCTTCTCTCTCTCTCTCTCCATTCACTCAATCTCACTTCTCTCTCTCTCTCTCCATTCACTCAATCTCACTTCTCTCTCTCTCTCTCTCTCCATTCACTCAATCTCTCTTCTCTCTCTCACTGTCTCTCTCCATTCACTCAGTCTCTCTTCTCTCTCTCTCTCTCCATTCACTCAATCTCTCTTCTCTCTCTCTCTCTCCATTCACTCAATCTCACTTCTCTCTCTCTCTCTCTCTCCATTCAATCAATCTCTCTTCTCTCTCTCACTGTCTCTCTCCATTCACTCAATCTCTATTCTCTCTCTCTCTCTCTCTCTCTCTCTCTCTCCCTCTCTCCATTCACTCAATCTCTATTCACTCTCACTCTCTCTCTCTTTTTCTCTCCCTCTCTCTCTCTCTCCATTCACTCAATCTCTTCTCTCCCTCTCTCTCTATCTCTCTCTCTCTCTATATATATCTCTCTTTCTCTCTCCATTCACTCAATCAATCTCACTCTCTCTCTAACTATCTCTGTCTCTCCATTCGCTCAATCTCTCTTCTCTCTCTCTCTCTCCATTCACTTAATTGGTTTTCTCTCTCTCGCTCTCTCTTTCTCCATTCAATCAATCTCTTTTCGCTCTCTCTCTCTCTCTCTCTCTCTCTCCATTCACTCAATCTCCTCTCTCTCTCTCTCTCTATCGCTCTCACTGTCCATTCACTCAATCTCTCCTCTCTCTCTCAATCTCCATTCACTCAGTCTCTCT
>NW_027141202.1:52500-58628 GCF_036365525.1 Heterodontus francisci
CTCTTCTCTCTCTCTCTCTCTCTCTCTCTCCATTCACTCAATCTCTCTTCTCTCTCTCTCTCTCCAGTCACTCAGTCTCTCTTCTCTCTCTCTCTCTCCATTCACTCAATCTCTCTTCTCTCTCTCTCTCTCCATTCACTCAATCTCACTTCTCTCACTCTCTCTCTCTCCATTCACTCAATCTCTCTTCTCTCTCTCACTGCCTCTCTCCATTCACTCAATCTCTCTTCATTCACTCTCTCCATTCACTCAATCTCTCTCTCTCTCGCTCTCGCTCCATTCACTCAATCTCTACTCACTCTCACTCTCTTTCTCTCTCTCTCTCTCCCTCTCTCTCTCTCTCCATTCACTCAATCTCTTCTCTTCCTCTCTCTCTATCTCTCTCTCTCTCTCTCTCTCTCTCTCTCCATTCACTCAATCTCACTCTCTCTCTATCTCTCTCTGTCTCTCCATTCACTCAATCTCTCTTCTCTCTCTCTCTCCATTCACTCAATCTCTCTTCTCTCTCTCTCTCTCCATTCACTCAATTGCTTTTCTCTCTCTCTCTCTCTCTTTCTCCAATCACTCAATCTCTATTCTCTCTCTCTCTGTCTCCATTCCCTCAAACTCTCTTCTCTTTCTCTCTCTCTCTCTCTCCATTCACTCAAGCTCGCTTCTCTCTCTCACTCCATTCACTCTATCTCTCTTCTCTCACTCTCTCTCTCCATTCACTCAATCTCTCTTCTCTCTCTCTCTCACTCTCTCTCTCTCCATTCACTCAATCTATCTTCTCTTTCTCTCTCTCTCTCCATTCACTCAAGCTCACTTCTCTCTCTCACTGCATTCACTCAATCTCTCTTCTCTCTGTCTCTCTCTCCATTCTCTCAATCTCTCTTCTATCTCTCTCTCCATTCACTCAATCTCTCTTCTCTCTCTCTCTCTCTCTCTCTCTCTCTCTCTCTCCTTTCACTCAATCTCTCTTCTCTCTGTCTCTCTCTCCATTCACTTAATCTCTCTTCTCTCTCTCTCTCTCTCTCTCTCTCTCTCCATTCACTCAATCTCTCTTCTCTCTCTCTCTCTCCAGTCACTCAATCTCTCTTCACTCACTCTCTCTCTCTCTCCGTTCAATCAATCTCTCTTATCTGTCTCTCTCTCTCTCTCTCTCTCTCTCTCCATTCACTCAATCTCTCTTCACTCTCTCTCTCCATTCCCTCAATCTCTCTTCTCTCTGTCTCTCTCTCTCTCTCTTTCTCTCTGTCTCCATTCACTCAATCTCTCTTCTCTCTCTCTCTCCATTTGCTCAATCTCCCTTCTCTCTCTCTCTCTCTCTGTCCATTCACTCAATCTCTCTTCACTCTCTCTCCATTCACTCAAGCTCTTTTCTCTCTCTCTCTCTCTCTCCTCTCTCTCTCTCTCTCTCTCTCTCTCTCTCTCTCTCTCCGTTCACTCAATCTCTCTTCTCTCTCTCTCTTTCCTCTCTCCATTCACTCAATCTCTCCTCTCTCTGTCTCTCTCTCCATTCACTCAATCTCTCTTCTCTCTCTCTCTCTCTCTCCATTCACTCAATCTCTCTTCTCTTTCTCTCTCTCTCTCTCTCCATTCACTCAAGCTCGCTTCTCTCTCTCACTCCATTCACTCAATCTCTCTTCTCTCTCTCTCTCTCCATTCACTCAATCTCACTTCTCTCTCTCTCTCTCTCTCCATTCACTCAATCTCTCTTCTCTCTCTCACTGTCTCTCTCCATTCACTCAGTCTCTCTTCTCTCTCTCTCTCTCCATTCACTCAATCTCTCTTCTCTCTCTCTCTCTCCATTCACTCAATCTCACTTCTCTCTCTCTCTCTCTCTCTCCATTCACTCAATGTCTCTTCTCTCTCTCACTGCCTCTCTCCATTCACTCAATCTCTCTTCATTCACTCTCTCCATTCACTCAATCTCTCTCTCTCTCGCTCTCGCTCCATTCACTCAATCTCTACTCACTCTCACTCTCTTTCTCTCTCTCTCTCTCCCTCTCTCTCTCTATCCATTCACTCAATCTCTTCTCTTCCTCTCTCTCTATATCTCTCTCTCTCTCTCTCTCTCCATTCACTCAATCTCACTCTCTCTCTATCTCTCTCTGTCTCTCCATTCACTCAATCTCTCTTCTCTCTCTCTCTCTCCATTCACTCAATCTCTCTTCTCTCTCTCTCTCTCCATTCACTCAATTGCTTTTCTCTCTCTCTCTCTCTCTTTCTCCAATCACTCAATCTCTTTTCTCTCTCTCTCTGTCTCCATTCCCTCAAACTCTCTTCTCTTTCTCTCTCTCTCTCTCTCCATTCACTCAAGCTCGCTTCTCTCTCTCACTCCATTCACTCTATCTCTCTTCTCTCTCTCTCTCTCTCCATTCACTCAATCTCTCTTCTCTCTCTCTCTCACTCTCTCTCTCTCCATTCACTCAATCTCTCTTCTCTTTCTCTCTCTCTATCTCTCCATTCACTCAAGCTCACTTCTCTCTCTCACTGCATTCACTCAATCTCTCTTCTCTCTGTCTCTCTCTCCATTCTCTCAATCTCTCTTCTATCTCTCTCTCCATTCACTCAATCTCTCTTCTCTCTCTCTCTCTCACTTCTCTCTCTCTCTCTCTCTCTCACTCCATTCACTCAAGCTCTCTTCTCCCTCTCTCTCTCTCTCTCTCTCTCTCTCCCTCTCCATTCACTCAATCTCTCTTCTCTCTCTCTCTCTCTCCATTCACTCAATCTCTCTTCTCTCTGTCTCTCTCTCCATTCACTTAATCTCTCTTCTCTCTCTCTCTCTCTCTCTCTCTCATTCACTCAATCTCTCTTCTCTCTCTCTCTCTCCAGTCACTCAATCTCTCTTCACTCACTCTCTCTCTCTCTCCGTTCAATCAATCTCTCTTATCTGTCTCTCTCTCTCTCTCTCTCTCTCTCTCCATTCACTCAATCTCTCTTCACTCTCTCTCTCCATTCCCTCAATCTCTCTTCTCTCTGTCTCTCTCTCTCTCTCTTTCTCTCTGTCTCCATTCACTCAATCTCTCTTCTCTCTCTCTCTCCATTTGCTCAATCTCCCTTCTCTCTCTCTCTCTCTCTGTCCATTCACTCAATCTCTCTTCGCTCTCTCTCCATTCACTCAAGCTCTTTTCTCTCTCTCTCTCTCTCACTCTCCCTCTCTCTCTCTCCGTTCACTCAATCTCTCTTCTCTCTCTCTCTCTCTCTCCATTCACTCAATCTCTCCTCTCTCTGTCTCTCTCTCCATTCACTCAATCTCTCTTCTCTCTCTCTCTCTCTCTCTCTCTCTCCATTCACTCAATCTCTCTTCTCTTTCTCTCTCTCTCTCTCTCCATTCACTCAAGCTCGCTTCTCTCTCTCACTCCATTTACTCAATCTCTCTTCTCGCTGGCTCTCTCTCCATTCTCTCAATCTCTCTTCTCTCTCTCTCTCCATTCGCTCAATCTCTCTTCTCTCTCTCTCTCTCATTCACTCAATCTCACTTCTCTCTCTCTCTCTCTCTCCATTCACTCAATCTCTCTTCTCTCTCTCACTGTCTCTCTCCATTCACTCAGTCTCTCTTCTCTCTCTCTCTCTCTCTCTCGCTCTCTCTCTCTCCATTCACTCAATCTCTCTTCTCTCTCTCTCTCTCCATTCACTCAATCTCACTTCCTCTCTCTCTCTCTCTCCATTCACTCAATCTCTCTTCTCTCTCTCACTGTCTCTCTCCATTAACTCAATCTCTCTTCATTCACTCTCTCCATTCACTCAATCTCTATTCTCTCTCTCGCTTTCGTCATCTCTCCCTCACTCTCTCTCTCTCCATTCACTCAATCTCACTCTCTCTCTCTCTCTCTCTCTCTCTCTCTCTCTCCATTCACTCAATCTGTCTTCCCTCTCTCTCTTTCGCTCTCTTTCTCTCTCTCTCCATTCACAAAATCTCTCTTCTCTCTCTCTCTCCATTCACTCAATCTCTCTTCTCTCTCTCTGTCTCTCGCTCCATTCCCTCAAACTCTCTTCTCTTTCTCACTCTCTCTCTCTCCATTCACTCAAGCTCGCTTCTCTCTCTCACTCCATTCACTCTATCTCTCTTCTCTCTCTCTCTCTCTCTCCATTCACTCAATCTCTCTTCTCTCTCTCTCTCTCTCTCTCTCTCCATTCACTCAATCTCTCCTCTCTCTCTCTCTCTCTCCATTCAGTCAATCTCTCTTCTCTTTCTCTCTCTCTCTCTCTCTCCATTCACTCAATCTCACTTCTCTCTCTCTCACTGCATTCACTCAATCTCTCTTCTCTCTGACCCTCTCTCCATTCTCTCAATCTCTCTTGTCTCTCTCTCTCCATTCACTCAATCTCTCTTCTCTCTCTCTCTCTCTCTCTCTCTCTCTCTCTCACTCCATTCACTCAAGCTCTCTTCTCCCTCTCTCTCTCTCTCTCTCTCTCTCTCTCTCTCTCCATTCACTCAATCTCTCTTCTCTCTCTCTCTCTCTCTCTCTCTCTCTCCGTTCACTCAATCTCTCTTCTCTCTCTCTTTCTCTCTCCATTCACTCAATCTCTCTTCGCTCTGTCTCTCTCTCCATTCACTCAATCTCTCTTCTCTCTCTTTTTCTCTCCATTCACTCAATCTCTCATCCCTCTCTCTCCATTCACTCAATCTCTCTCTCTCTCGCTCTCGCTCCATTCACTCAATCTCTACTCACTCTCACTCTCTTTCTCTCTCTCTCTCTCCCTCTCTCTCTCTCTCCATTCACTCAATCTCTTCTCTCCCTCTCTCTCTATCTCTCTCTCTCTCTATCTCGCTCTCTCTCTCTCTCCATTCACTCAATCTCACTCTCTCTCTATCTCTCTCTGTCTCTCCATTCACTCAATCTCTCTTCTCTCTCTCTCTCTCCATTCACTCAATTGCTTTTCTCTCTCTCTCTCTCTCTTTCTCCAATCACTCAATCTCTATTCTCTCTCTCTCTCTCTCTCTCTCTCTCTCTCTCTCTCTATCTCTCTCTCTCTCTATCTCTCTCCCTCTCTCCATTCACTCAATCTCTATTCACTCTCACTCTCTCTCTCTTTCTCTCTCCCTCTCTCTCTCTCTCCATTCACTCAATCTCATCTCTCCCTCTCTCTCTATCTCTCTCTCTCTCTCTCTATCTCTCTCTCTCTCTCTCTCCATTCACTCAATCAATCTCACTCTCTCTCTAACTATCTCTGTCTCTCCATTCGCTCAATCTCTCTTCTCTCTCTCTCTCTCCATTCACTTAATTGCTTTTCTCTCTCTCGCTCTCTCTTTCTCCATTCACTCAATCTCTTTTCGCTCTCTCTCTCTCTCTCTCTCTCTCTCCATTCACTCAATCACCTCTCTCTCTCTCTCTCTCTCTCTCTCTCTATCGCTCTCACTGTCCATTCACTCAATCTCTCTCCTCTCTCTCTCTCTCCATTCACTCAGTCTCTCTCTCTCTCTCTCTCTCCATTCACTCAATCTCACTTCTCTCTCTCTCTCTCCATTCACTCAATCTCACTTCTCTCTCTCTCTCTCTCTCCATTCACTCAATCTCTCTTCTCTCTCTCACTGTCTCTCTCCATTCACTCAGTCTCTCTTCTCTCTCTCTCTCTCTCTCTCTCTCTCTCTCTCTCTCCATTCACTCAATCTCTCTTCTCTCTCTCTCTCTCCATTCACTCAATCTCACTTCTCTCTCTCTCTCTCTCTCCATTCACTCAATCTCTCTTCTCTCTCTCACTGTCTCTCTCCATTAACTCAATCTCTCTTCATTCACTCTCTCCATTCACTCAATCTCTATTCTCTCTCTCGCTTTCGTCATCTCTCCCTCACTCTCTCTCTCTCCATTCACTCAATCTCACTCTCTCTCTCTCTCTATCTCTCTCTCTCTCTCTCCATTCACTCAATCTGTCTTCCCTCTCTCTCTTTCGCTCTCTTTCTCTCTCTCTCCATTCACAAAATCTCTCTTCTCTCTCTCTCTCCATTCACTCAATCTCTCTTCTCTCTCTCTCTCTCTCGCTCCATTCCCTCAAACTCTCTTCTCTTTCTCACTCTCTCTCTCTCCATTCACTCAAGCTCGCTTCTCTCTCTCACTCCATTCACTCTATCTCTCTTCTCTCTCTCTCTCTCTCTCTCCATTCACTCAATCTCTCTCTCTCTCTCTCTCTCTCTCTCTCTCCAA